>NC_036858.1:20767151-20771298 GCF_002910315.2 Salvelinus sp. IW2-2015
AGTCTGAATATTTCCAAATGCACTGATTACAAGTGTTATCAAAACTGACCACTTATGTTCAGGCGGAAACCCATAGGGACGAACTGCGTGCGGAACATTTCATTTCCAATTAATCTTGTGAAACTGTAACAGCCAACTTTCCAGGACATAGACATGTCTTATATGGGTAGAAAGCTTAAATGCTTGTTAATCTAACTGCAGTGTCCAATTTAATGTAGCTATTARAGTGAAAAAATMCCATGCTATTTTTTTAGGAGAGTGCACAACAACAAAACACTTTTATCACGTCAACTGGTTTGGTACATTCACCTCTGAAGGTAAATAATATACTTACATTCAGTAATCTTGCTCTGATTTGTCATCCTYTGGGTCCCAGAGATAAAATGTAGCATAGTTATGTTTGAAAAAATAAATTTTTATATCAACTGTAGGAACTGGGTTCTACAGTTTGAACRCTTGCTGTCTCTGTTTTTATATATGCAAACAGTATTACACGTTTCTAAAAGTGCAACACAGAATGTATTATTTTTGTTGTTGTTGATATTTTGCACTTTTCCAAATTTCATCTGCTTCAAAATATACTGAACTCAGAGATATTTACTAAACATAACATAAAAATCGATGGTGTTGTTCAAGAACTTACTGATGCAATATTCTAAACAAATCCTTRCAGCAAAGGCCTTTGATTAGTTTTCTTTTTGTTGCCATCAACAGATCTGTGTTGAAATTAAGTGCATCACCAACGTGGAACTGCTGGAGACATTCAGAGCATCTTTAGACCAGCACTCGCCTCAAACTGTACCGAGCAAGAAGGGGAGCTCTTYGACAGGAGATCCAAGACGTTGTATATTAACACCTGACTGTCCTTGCTTAGAACCTAGTCTAACCTTGCCATTTTAAGACACAGGTTTATCATATCCTGGTGAAAGCCATACACAACTCTATTTATAGGACAGGAAAATCTTCCTGGCATGATTTTCAACCCCAAAAATTACTGATCCATTTCACTTCCCTCTCAGAATTGACACTAGCTGTGGTTTGTTCTGGACTCAGTCTGCCAATTTAAATGTGCGGGTGGTGTATGGTAGCTCAAGGGAACACCTCAAAATGCTTAATGTAAAATATGTTTTGTTTTCTGAATTTTTATAATGAGTATTTCTGTATTTGAATTTGGCGCCCAGCAGTTTCACTGGCTGTTGAAGAGGTGGGATGCTAACTTCTCACGTACCCTAGAGAGYTAAATCCGCGCTGCCCTCAAACCAAGGCATGCAGCCTGTTTTTATTTATAGACTATTTTCTAGACTATTTTTTTATTTTCTAAGAACAGTTTGAATTAAGGTGTGTTCCGCCTCATTCATTCACATAAAAGTAGTCATTTTTAATTTTGRGGACCAATAAGTGCTAGAGGCGTCACTACAGACACCCAGGCTCAAATCTAGACTGCGTTTCTATCAAAGTAAGTGCCTTATTATGTTATTATAGTTTATGTATGTCGTGTTATACCATTTCTACTGTAGCCCACTGTGTATGGAGCATAATATATTTGTGTATATTCCTTCTAACCGCGGACATGCGAGGTAACGTTACTCATTTCATAACCTTTATGGTGTTATAGTCAATCGTGCTTATGTAGCTAGTTACATTCTTCTATTAGCTCTGTAAAACAATGCTAATTGCGTCAGAAGTATTGACTTGTTGTAATTTGAAGCTKCCCTGAAAACATATTCTTGTACCACTTGGTCGTGAGTGCATTCCACAAAGCTGTTTATCATGTCCGCCTTATCCACTGCCTCCATTTTGAGGTTATAGTCAAGCACGCAGTCTGGTTTGATTTTTCTCTCTCCCGTCAGGTGGCCCACCTTTCCTGTGGCCGTTATTGTTGCTGTATGGACAGTGGAGAGGACATGGATACCTCGTTTGTCATGCCACTTTACTAACAGCTGTTGACATTTCTTATTTTGTATAACGTGTCATTTAGAATGGCAGTAGCATTGTTGATGAAATGCAGTCATCGCAGCAGAACTAGGAAGCGGTCTTGGGAAAAGAGGGTGGCAAAGAAGGGAGTTAAAAAGCAAAACCATAAGGCTCCCCCTGTGGGGGCCTTTCAAGTAATTTCCCCTTCCCCTTAGGCGGTTCTTCTTTACTATCCCCATGAGAAGGACTGTCACCAGGAAGGGTATGCATTTCAAAATTGTGGTTGTCCCCCTACTCCTGCCTCTCTCTTCTCTGTAGCTCAGGCATAGCGATTGGTGTCTGTTGTCCCCCCACAGCTCCTCTGTCAGAAATAACTTGAGCACCCTCTGCCTCAGATGGAAATGGCAAGGGGCAAGCACTCCAGACTGGGAGTCAAAGCAAACAGCAGGGCCAGGAGGGTGAAATGGCTGGCAGCCTTCCAGCTACCACAGAACTCCTGTACTTCATCCATTGTCTGTCTGCCTCCATCCCACCAGCATCTTCAAGGGACCTGGGACTTCGTCAGTGGACAAGGGGTCCTCAGATTCAGGTTCTCAATGGCTACAAGGTTGGGGGGCAGCTCCTCACGGTCACTGTCAGAAATCTGATCCTGACTTTCATACTAAGATCATTGTCAGATTTAAGAATCTTCCAGAGTTGTCCTCCTTTGAAAGACTGCTATAGCAACGCTTAGCTCACTAGCTACATACATAAACAACAACATGAATGGCTCAGATGGGAGTGAGAGTTACGTGATTGAACAGCCGCACGCGCGCCTTGTGTAAATAAATCACTATCAGAAAATGTTTGTGGTAATTTATTTATATATTTACTGTTTGATTCACATGTTTTTAATTACCGGTGACAAATCATGCATCCGATTCTTGCATAGATTGTAATGGGCACATATGTGTGTAAGAATACTTTTTTGAAGGTTGTACTGATTATGAGTGAGCTAAGCAATTCCAGCTGTGTGTGGAGCCGTGTTTGTTGACATACATGCATTCTGGGTTTCCACATAATCGTCTTTCAGACCAAAGATGTTATAACAAAATGAGGTGAGTAAAGGTTCACGTAATTTTTTGAGACCCTTCGGGAAATGAATGGTGGGATGTGAACGATGGTAGACGACACACCCCCTTCAACATGCATACTATAAACTGACCAAACTCATCTTGTCTTCTCTTATTATCTTTGGTTTCTGTGAGAGAGAAAAAGCATGTCGGATTACTTTCGATTTCTAGAGAGTGTTTTACTCAATTATTTCGATCAATGGTGAGCTCACCCGTGATGTGATTAATTATAAATAGTCATTTCTATTAGCTAATTCATTTAGTAGTTTATGTCAGCTGAGAGTTATACAAATATGACCGCTTGTGTTAAGTCAATCTTTCCTCCGTTAGCGCTAGGACAAATGTAACCTACATTTTTCCGGTTTGGATGATTGTGTTATGCTGTAGATACTTCTGTGAATGTCTGAACACTGAATCCAAAAATAAACTGCTGACATTCTGGACATGACTTTGTAAGGACTGTGTGCAAAATGCCAGCTCAAATGCTGATTGTTGCGTCATTCGAAACTGTCTGTTCTAAATAAGCATTCTAATCACACCGGTTTGATCATATGCTYCAGGGACCACTGTAGAATGATCACACCCYTGTGATGCTACTTGTGAAAAGGTTAAAGCAAAGCAGTTACATATAGTCAACTGCACATGTGGTGCAGTTAGATAACAAAAATGTGTAAACTACAGTTGTTGCGTCAGAATACTAAAATAAAGACATAGGACAAAGCGATCTTCTGTCAGAAGATGGGAATGAAAAGCARGGTCATGTGGACAAAACTTAGGAAAGAAAAGCAGCTCTGAATCAATCATGCTTTGTGGTTCAGAAAAATAGATGCATATTTTAAAGGTTAAATGTGAATTAAGGTTTATTTTAGTTGAATGATGATGTAATGATTAGAAAGGTGTAGGTTATTATTTAGCYAGAAAAATATGATGGTGTATCTAGTGATGACAACTACAGTGGCAAGAAAAAGTATGTGAACKCTTATCTGGATTTCTGTATAAATTGGTCATACAATTTGATCTGCTCTTCACAACAACAGACAAACACAGTCAAACACACAAATTATTGTATTTTTCTTGTCTATATTGAATACATCATTTAAACATTCACAGTGTAGGTTGGG
>NC_036858.1:20774608-20784156 GCF_002910315.2 Salvelinus sp. IW2-2015
CCAATTAGTTATGATAGTAGATGGGTTCATATAAATAGTATGTCATCGTTATTAAGGATTATTATGATTGTGAATTAAGGTTTATTTTAGTTGATATGATGATGTAATGATTAGAAAGGTGTAGGTTATTATTTAGCAATGAAAATTATTGGTTTGTATCTAGTGATAAACTAAAGTGGCAAAGAAAAAGTATATTGAACATTTATTGGATTTCTGTATAAAATTGGTCATACAATTTGATCTGCTCTTACAACAACAGACAAACACAGTCAAACACACAAATTATTGTATTTTTTTTGGTTCTATATTGAAAAACAATAGTTTTTAAACATTCACAGTGTAGGTTGGGAAAGTATGTGAACTCCTAGGCTAATGACTTCTCAAAAACGAATTGAGTCAGAAGTCAACAAAACCTGGAGTCCATCATTAGAAGATGAGGATTGTGAGATGGTTGTTGAGCTGTACTGTCCAATTAAAAAATACAAAATGTGAGTTTGCTATTTCACAAGCAGCAATTGCTCATTGCCTGATGTGAACCATGCCTCGAACAAAACAGATCTCAGAAGACCCAAGATTAAGAATTGTTGACTTGCATGAAGCTGGAAAGGGTTACAAAAGTATATCTAAAAGCCTTGATGTTTGTTATGGGTATAAGATGGAACAGTGATGCCATCTGTTGGTAAATGTTAATTACTGCAACTCCAGTGTTTTTACCGGTGCTTGAGATACCCGGATGTATMGCAATGTACTGAACAAGACTGGTTACTCGCATCAATGCCTCCGTCTCGTCATTTAACATTCAAACAATGTTCATCAGTCCACGGTAAGACAAATTGTCTATAAATTGAGAAAGTTCAGCCCTGTTGCTACTCTCCCTAGGAGGGGCCATCCTGCAAAGATGATTGCAAAAGCACAGCACAGAATTCTCAATGAGGTTAAAAAMAATCTTAGAGTGTCAGCTAAAGACTTAAAGAAATCACTGGAACATGCTAACATCTCTGTTGATGAGTCTARGATACGTAAAACACTAAACAAGAATGGTGTTCATGGGAGGATACCACGGAAGAAGCCACTGCTGTCCCCCCKAAAATATTGTTGCACGTCTGAAGTTCGCAAAAGAGCATCTGGATGTTCCACAGCGCTACTGGCAAAATATTCTGTGGACAGATGAAACTACAGTTCAGTTGTTTGGAAGGAACACACAACATTATGTGTGGAGAAAAAAAGGCACAGCACATCAACATCAAAACCTAATCCCAACTGTAAAGTATGGAGAAGGAAGCATCATGGTTAAAATGAATTCCCAAGTTTATCAAGACATTTTGCAGGAGAATGTTTGGCTATCTGTCCGCCAATTGAAGCTCAACAGAAGTTGGGTGATGCAARAGGACAACGACCCAAAACACAGAAGAAAATCAACAATAGAATGGCTTAAAAATAAGAATATACGCCTTGAGTCCTGACCTAACCCGATTGAGATGCTGTGGCATGACCTCAAGAGAGCAGTTCACACCAGACATCCCAAGAATATTGCTGAACTGAAACAGTTTTGTAAAGAGGAATGGTCCAGAATTCTCCTGACCGTTGTACAGATCTGATCCGCAAAAACAGAAAACGTTTTAATTTGCACTTTTCGCACCAAAGTACGTTCATCTCTAGGAGACAGAACGCGGCTCCTTCCTGAGCGGTACGACGGCTGCGTGGTCCAATGGTGTTTATATTTGCGTTACTGTTGTTTTGTACGATGAAACAGGTACCTTCAAGCATTTGAAATTGCTCCCAGGATGAACCAGACTTGTGGAGGTCTACAATTTTTTTTCTGAGGTCTTGGCTGATTTTCTTTGATTTCCCATGATGTCAAGCAAAGAAGACACTGAGTTTGAAGGTAGGCCTTGAAATACATCACAGGTACACCTACCAATTTACTCAAATTATGTCAATTAGCCTATCAAAAGCTTCAAAAGCCATGACATAATTTTCTGGAATTTTCCAAAGCTGTTTGAAAGGCACAGTCAACTTAGTGTATGTAAACTTCTGGCCCACTGTAATTGTGATACAGTGATTTATAGTGAAATAATCTTCAGTAAATAATTGTGGAAAAATACTTGTGTCATGCACAAAGTAGATGTCCTAAACTGACTTGCCAAAACTATAGTTTGTTAACAAGAAAGTGTGGAGTGGTTGAAAAACAAATTTAATGACTCCAACATACTGTAGGTGTATGTAATTCCGACTTCAAATGTATACAGAAACCAGTCAAAAGGTTGGACGCACCTACTATTTAAGGGTTTTTCTTTATTTTGACTATTTTCTACATTGTAGAATAATATTGAAGACATCCTCATATGAAATAAAACACATGGAATATGTTGTACCAAAAAAAAAGTGTATTTTATTATATTTTTTAAAGCAGCCACCATTTGCCTTGATGGACTGCTTTCACACACTCTTGGCAATTCCTCTCAACCAGCTTCACCTGGAATGCTTTTTCCAAACAGTCTTGAAGGAGTTCCCACATATTGCTGACACATGTGGACGGCCTTTCCTTCACTGCAGTCCAACTCCCCAAACCATCTCAATTAGGTTGAGCTCGTGTGATTGGCGGGGGGGCCAAGGGTAGCCTAGTGGGTTAAAAGTTGGATAGTAACCGGAAAGGTTTGTAAGATTTAATCTCTGAGCCGACAATGTAAAAATCTGGCGTCTCTGCCCCTGAACAAGGCAGTTAACTCACTGACTTGCCTAGTTTATGTAAAAATAAATGAAATCAAATGTGGAGGCCAGGTCATCTGATACAAGGCACTCCGTCACTTTCCTTCTTTGTTAAATAAGCCCTTATGTGTGGTTTGGGTCATGTTCCTGTTGGAAAAACAAAATGATTTAGTCCCAGCTAACCTCAAAACAGATGGGAAGGGCGTATCGCTGCAGAATGCTGTGGGTAGCCATTGGCTGGTTAAGTGTGCCTTGAATCAAATCAAATCAAAGTCAAAATTGTTATTTGTCACATACACATGGTTTAGCAGATGTTAATGCGAGTGTAGCGAAAATGCTTGTGCTCTAGTTCCGGGACAATGCAGTAATAACCAACGAAGTAATCTAACCTAACAAATCCCACAACTACTAACCTTATACACACAAGTGTAAAAGGGATAAAAGATATGTACATAAAGATATATTGAATGGTGGATGGTACAGAACTGCATAGGCAAGGATCCAGTAGATGGTATAGAGTACAGTATATTACATATGTAAGATGAGTAATGTTAGGGTATATATAAAAGTGGCATGGTTAAAGTGGCTAGTGATACATGTATTACATAAAGATTGGCAAGATGCAGTAAATGATATAGATATACAGTATATACAATATACCATAATGAGAATTGAGGTTAATGTAGGGAGTATGTAAACATTATATTTAAGTGGCATTGTTTAAAGTGGCTATGATAATTTTTACATACATTTCCATCAATCCCCTTATTTAAGTGGTTTGGAGTTGAGTCATTATGTTGGCACAGCCCCACAGCAGCCACTGGTTAACAGTCTGATAGCCTTGAGATAGAAGCTTGTTTTTCAGTCTCTCTTCCCCTTTGATGCAACTGTAACTTGACCTCGCCTTCTGGATTGATGCGGGGGTGAACAGGCAAGTGCTCGGGTGTGTTTTGGTTCCTTGATGATCTTTATGGCCTTTCCTGTGACATCGGGGTGGTGTAAGGTGGGTCCTGGAGGGCAGGTAGTTTTGGACCCTGGTGATGCGTTTGTGCAGGCCTCACTGCCCTCTGGAGAGCCTTACGGTGTGGGCGGAAGCAGTTTGCCGTCACCAGGCGTGATACAGCCGGACAGGAGGCTCTCGATTGTGCATCTGTAGAAGGTTTTGTGAGTGCTTTTGGTGGACAAGCCGTAATTTCTTCAGCGCTCCTGAGGCTTGAAGAGGCGCTGCTGCGCCTTCTTCACAACGCTGGTCTGTGGGGGTGGGACCAATTCAGTTTGTCCGTGATGGGTGTACGCGAGGAATGTAAAATACTTACCCTCTCCACTACTGTCCCGTCGATGTGGATAGGGGGGTGCTCCCTCTGCTGTTTCCTGAAGTCCAAAATCATCTCCTTTGTTTTGTTGACGTTGAGTGTGAGGTTATTTTCCTGACACCACACTCCGAGGGCCCTCACCTCCTCCTCCCTGTAGGCCGTCTCGTCGTTGTTGGTAATCAAGCCTACCACTGTAGTGTCGTCCGCAAACTTGCTGATTGAGTTGGAGGCGTGCATGGCCACACAGTCGTGGGTGAACAGGCAGTACAGGAGAGGGCTCAGAACGCACCCTTGTGGGGCCCCAGTGTTGAGGATCAGCGGGGTGGAGATGTTGTTACCTACCCTCACCACCTGGGGGCGGCCCGTCAGGAAGTCCAGTACCCAGTTGCACAGGGCGGGGTCGAGACCCAGGGTCTCGAGCTTGATGACHAGTTTGGAGGGTACTATGGTGTTAAATTCTAAATAAATCACAGACAGTGTCACCTGCAAAGCACCCCCACACCATCATACCTCCTCTTCCATGCTTCATGGTGTGAACCACACATGCAGAGATCATCCGTTCACCTACTCTGCATCTCACAAAGACACGCTAGTTGGAACCAAAATCTCAAATTTGGACACATCAGACCAAAGGACAGATTTCCGAAGTCTAATGTCCATTGCTCGTGTTTCTTGTCCAATGCTCTTGTTTTCTTSTTTTGATGTGTTCACTATTATTCTACAGTGAAAAACACTTGAATTAGTAGGTGTGACCAAACTTTTGACTAGTCCTGTGTATATATCTTCTCACCCATCGACACACAATACCCCACAATGACAAAGTGAAAACATGTTTTTAGACTTTAGCACATTTATTGAAAATGAAGTACAGAAATATCACATGTACGTACTGCAAGTATTAATACCCTGAGTTACAGCGATTACAGCTGTGAGTCTTTCTTGGTCAGTCTCTAAAAGCTTTCTAGACCTGGATTGTGCAATATTTGCCCATTATTCTTTTCAAAATTCTTCAAGCTCTTTGAAATTGGTTGTTGATCATTGCTACACAACCATTTTCAGGTCTTGACATAGATTTTCAGGTTGATTTAAGTCAAAACTGTAACTCCAGTGTAGATTTGGCCTTGTGTTTTATGTTGTTGTCCTGTGAAAGGTGAATTCATCTCCCAACGTCTGGTGGAAATCAGACTGAACCAGTTTTTCCTCTAGGATTTTGCTTGAAAGTATGGAGAGTGGTACTCAGTAATGTATTGAATTGGATTTGCCCCAAACAGGATGTATTTTMGCAATATTTTCWCTTTGTCAATTAGGTTAGTAWTGTGGAGTAACTACAATATTGTTGATCCATCCTCAGTTCTCCCTTATCACAGCCATTAAACTCTGTAACTGTCTTAAAGTCACCATTGGTGAAATCCCTGAGCAGTTTCTTTCCTCTCCGGCAATCGAGTTAGGAATGACGCCTGTATCTTTTTAGTGACTGGGTGTATTGAAACACCATCCCAAGTGTAATGAATAATTTCACCATGCTCCAAGGGATATTCAATGTCATTTTTTTTACCAATCTACCAATAGGTGCCTTTTTTGCGAGGCATTGGAAAACCTCCCTGGTCTTTCTGGTTGAATCTGTTTGAAATTCACTTCTCGACTGACGGATCTTACAGATAATTTTATTTGTGGGGTAAAGAGATGAGGTATTCATTCAAAAATCACTATTGCGTGTGTGTGTGTGAGAGAGAGAGTATTTGCCTCTGTTTCAGTATGTGCACAATAAAATATAAATATGAAAGTTTACTGTACTGTTTCCAGTGCCAAATAATTTTTATGTGTCTGATTTTGACTACCTTTGACTATATTATGACATCTGTTTATATGGCATAGTAAATGCTGTATTGGTCCAGACTTGCACTAGCTAGCCAATGATCATGGATGTCCACTGTATCTCAGGATGGTCCTTGCTTATCCCTACCTTTCTAGATACAGTCATCATTGCAGTCTTTTCCCTAACCATACAATCAATCAATCAATCTCTCTCTCTCTCTCTCTCTCGCTCGCTCTCTCTCAGCACGAGGCGGTGTGTCTAGTTTCACATAGCAATTGAAGATGACAGGGAGAGGGAAAAGGAGGAATGGAGGGCGAACGCATCAAAGTGTCGCCCGAGGATACGAGAGAGAGAGAAAATAGAGGGACAATTTTTAATTATTATAGTACAATAAAAACTTGGCCAAAAAAATAATTTTATTCACATTGACCCTGATGATGTGTCCTCTTGTGCCTGAGTCCCCTCTCTTTCAGCTCTCTCAGTTATAATATATGCATGCATAACAGGATCCAGTCAGTAAGAGCTATTATAATGCACTTCCATTTGTTTTTGTTTTAAGTAAAAGCACATTAAATTACCCATATTGGGTCTGAATCTTTGGATTTAGAGGATTTGATCAAGGCATTTTGAAAATTCAAAACATGATACTACCTAAGGCCTGATGGCCATATATTTTGTAAATTTAACATTTTATGAAGCCTACATTAAAGACGATCTTTTAATGAAGCCAAGAGCCCAAATGGGTATTGGTGGCCTTATGCACATACATAATTGATATAGAGGCTAGCTCTGCAACATTACGCATGACAGGAAAAAGCATAAAAGCCCATAGATGTAAGCTAGCTATATGCTCTCTTTTGGTAAATAAATTAAACTAGCCTCAAGTAGGCTTAGTCTTTTTGAGTGTGAATTGTATTACTGTTACTTGCAATGCGTAAGCCGTATTAAATGGACTGGGGAATTACACACAATCGTTCAACGACAACTATGCGATTTTCTATGTGCCAGCATGCAATCTTGTGAAAGTTTAAAGTATAGGCTAGTGAAATTTGATAAAGAAATGTTTGAATTATGAATAGTGGCCATTTATATTAAGCTATGTGACGATAGTTAGGTGAGCAATTATTTCATAAAATTTCCGCTAATGTTATGAGGGTACCTCTTTCTCTTCTCTCAGTTGTTGATTAATTCCTTCTTGCTTTCAAGCAGCTATATGAAATAAGTTTCATTGGCCCTTACTTTCATCATTCTAAATGACATCCTCCCGGATTACCACTAAGGACCGCATCCAGATTCACAATAAGCCGCCTCCGAGTGCCATGAGCTTAATCCGACTACTAGCTAAAGGACCCCTGGGACTAAAACACCTCCCTCTGCAAAACGGGTCCTCTGGAAATTTAATTTCCTGAACCGGCCACCCCCAGGTGGTTAAAGGGTTAGGCAAACAACACGTCTGCCCCGCGCTTGATATTCCTCAACACTGGGGCCTGTGTACTTAGTCCCCTCCTGTACTCCTGTTCACCCCACGACTGCATGGCCAAACACGACTCCAACACCGATCAGATTAAGTTTGTCTGACAACATACACACTGGGTAGGCCTCTGAATCACCACACGATGGAGACAGCCTATAGGGGTGAAGGTCAGAGAACTGGAGTGTGGTGCCAGGAGGACAACAACCCTCTCCCTCAATGTGAGCAAGACAAAGGAGGTGATCATGGACACAGGAAAAGGTGGGCCGAACAGGCTCCCATTAACATCGACGGGCTCAGTGGAGCGGGTCAGAGTGTTCAAAGTTCCTTGGTGCTCCAATCACCAACGAACTATCATTGGTCCAAAACACACCAAAGACAAGTCGTGAAAGACGGGGCATGACAAAACTTTTCCACCTCATGGGGACTGAAAGATTTGGCATGGGTTCCCAGATCCTCAAAATAGTTCTACAGCTGCAACCATCGAGAGCATCCTGACCGGTTGCACCCACCGCCTGGTATTGTCACTGGCTTCGGCATAATCCTGACCGTAAGGCGCTGATTACAGAAGTGGGTACGTGCGTACACTCCCAGTACATCCACCTGGAGGCCCAAAGCTTCCTTTGCCATTCCTAGCGAACCTATATAAATAGGCTGTGTCAGAGGAAAAAGCCCCCCCCCCCCCCGATACTCTATGATTTAATTACTATGGATTGTCACGTCAACCCTACATAGCATGTACAATCACCTCAAACTAACCCGTTTACCCCCCGCAAACTGACCTAAAACTGCGGGGGGTACCGGTACCCCCTGTATTATTAGCCTCGGTTATTGTTTATCATATTGTTACTCTTCATTATTTTTGCTTTAATTTATTTGGTTAAAATGTTTCTTAACTCTTTCTGAACTGCACTGTTAAGGGGCTTGTAAGTAAGCATTTCACGGTAAAGTCTACACTTGTTGTATTCAGCGAATGTAAACAAATAAAGTCTGATTGTATTTGACATTCCTTGGAAATAACATAGCACTAAAATTAGATGCAAGAAGGCTTTCACTTTTCTTCTTCACGAAGATTGAATGGTTATGGGTCTGAATAAATAAAACTGCTATAAGCTAGGCACCATTGCGGCATGTGCTTTTCTTTCAAACCAACTGTGAGTTCTATTGACTGCTGTATTTAACATTCAGCAAAAATAGAGCTTCCTTTCACTGTTCGAATAGTCTATTGGTATTCTATCTAGCTGTTTCCTGCATGGGACTCCAAGAGCTAAGGAAGTTGTTTTTTAAAGGTAAGGCCAGTGGAGCACAGGTGGCTTGCGTTATTGCGGCAAGAGATAGAGGCTATAATTTAGAAGCTTTATTATGGCATAACCCATCAACTAATTAACTAATATAAGGCTAATACTGCATTAATGCATTACCTGAAAGAGGTAGCCTAAGAAAATCTATATATAGGGCTATATATCAATCTAGAACATTGATTGTCTATTTTTGGATGCAATTTAATGGAGTTTATAGGCTTTTTAAAAAAAGCAGCTGCAATTTAAAAAATGATAATCTTTACAATTAAAAAAACAAGGTGAACCCGAAAGCCAGATGGAGATGGGTATTAGACACACATTCAGTCTTTATATTACTGTAGCATAGGCTATGCTGCAGCAAATGTTAGGCCTACCTGTCACAAAAAGAAACTGAGATGGGCTGTCTGTCGCCCCCCCGATCGTTGATTCGTTGATTCATCATGCAGAGGCCATAGAGAAGACAGATTTAGAGATCACATATAATTTAACAGATCCATTTTACGCCATACTGTTCATATACAAATTTATTATAATTGATCGGTTTCTCTCAGTTAATTATCCTGGCGAAAGGGAGGGGCCAGTGTGGTGTGTGTGTGTGTTGTGTGTGTGTGTGGTGTGTGGTGGTTGTGTGTGTGTTGTGTGTGTGTGTGTGTGTGTGTGTGTGGGTGGTGTGTTGTGTGTGTGTGTGTGTGTGTGTGTGTGTGTGTGTGCGTGCATTACTTGCATGTGTTTGGTGTTTTCCCTACAAAGATAACATGTAGCTCCACAGGCATCCATTTTTTGGGTTCTTGTTAGTTCATTTCTGTCACCCTCTCTCTTTCTCCTCTCTCCATCACTCTCTGGAAGGGGGGTATTAGGCGCGGAGAGGGGGGAAAAGACGTGGGTCACCAATAGCAACAGCTTATGCGCACAAAAACAAATTATTCATCAAACAGTTC
>NC_036858.1:20784181-20788284 GCF_002910315.2 Salvelinus sp. IW2-2015
TATATATAGATTTCTTAGGCTACCTCTTTCAGGTAATGCATTAATGCAGTATTAGCCTTATATTTAGTTAATTAGTGATGGGTTATGCATAATAACCCATCACTGGGGCTTTCCTCTGACACCGCCTATTATATAGGTCCTGGATGGCAGGAAGCTTGGCCCCAGTGATGTACTGGGCAGTACGCACTACCCTCTGTAGCGCCTTACGGTCAGATGCCGAGCAGTTGACATACCAGGCGGTGGTGCAACCGGTCAGGATGCTCTCGATGGTGCAGCTGTAGAACTTTTTGAGGATCTGGGAACCCATGCCAAATCTTTTCAGTCCCCATGAGGTGGAAAAGGTTTTGTCATGCCCTCTTCACGACTGTCTTGGTGTGTTTGGACCATGATAGTTCGTTGGTGATGTGGACACCAAGGAACTTGAAACTCTCGACCCGCTCCACTACAGCCCCGTCGATGTTAATGGGAGCCTGTTCGGCCCACCTTTTCCTGTAGTCCATGATCAACTCCTTTGTCTTGCTCACATTGAGGGAGAGGTTGTTGTCCTGGCACCACACTGCCAGTTCTCTGACCTTCTCCCTATAGGCTGTCTCATCGTTGTCGGTGATCAGGCCTACCASTGTTGTGTTGTCAGCAAACTTAATGATGGTGTTGGAGTCGTGTTTGGCCATGCAGTCGTGGGTGAACAGGGAGTACAGGAGGGGACTAAGTACACAGGCCCCAGTGTTGAGGATCAGCGCGGCAGACGTGTTGTTGCCTACCCTTACCACCTGGGGGTGGCCGGTCAGGAAATCCAGGATCCAGTTGCAGAGGGAGGTGTTTAGTCCCAGGGTCCTTAGCTTAGTGATTAYCTTCATGGGCACTGGGGCGGTATGTGAATTGGAGTGGGTCTAGGGTATCCGGGAGGATGTCATTAGAATGATGAAGATAAGGGCAATGAAACTTATTTCATATAGCTGTTGAAAGCAAGGAAGGAATTAATCAACAATGGAGAGAGAAAGAGGTAGCCTCATAACATTAGCGGAAATTTTATGAAAGTTATATATGCGTCAGCCTACTAATTATACAAATAGGCACTATTATATTTCAAACATTTTTATCAAATTCACTAGCCTATACTTTTAACTTTACAGATTGCATGCTGCACTAGAATCGCATGTTCTGGTTTGAACGATGTGTGTAATTCCAGTCCATTTAATACGGCATTATACCATACAGTACAGTAATACAATTCACACTCAAAAAGACTAGCCTACTTGAGCTAGTTTAATTTATTTACCAAAGAGAGCATATAGCTAGCTACATCTATGGGCTTTTATGCTTTTCTGTCATGCGTAATGTGCAGTAGCCTATATCATATATGTATTGSATAATGCCACAATCATTTGGGCTTGGGCTCATTAAATGTCTTTAATGTAGGGCTCATAAAATGTATTTAATATATGGCTCATCAGGCTTAGGTAGCATCAGGTTTGAATTTTCATGCTGATCAAATCTCTAATCAAATTCAGACATATGGTATTTATGTGCTTTATAATGTTTTTGAATGGCACCTCTGGTTATGGCAGGAAATACCGGGTTACCCGGGACAAAAGTGATTTATTATCGGGATGGAACATTTGTAAAATACCTGGAAAATATTTAACCCTAACACATGTGCACACGCACTCACACACACACACACACACACACACTACCACACACATTTTACGCATCACACAGGTTAAAACACAATGATATACATCAACGACAACATCAAATAAAAGATTAGATCAAGGCTGAGCTCAGCTAAAATGTTTAAACACTGCAATACATGTAAGCTAATGGAATTTCAACTTCTAACATTTAAACAATGTTTTATTCCTGGTTCTTCTTTCCTTCACTCTTTATTTGTACATTTCCTCCCTTCACCATCTTCCTCATCACTCCTTTTCCCCTTGGTCTCTGTCCTTTGTCACATTTTCATTATCTTAGGCCAGTCTTGAAGGAAAGTAACAAAGATGGAGAGAGAGAGAACGTGAGCAAGGAAGAGGGAGGTAGAGAAAAAATAGGCGAGTATGAGAGAGAGGGAGCACAAAGTCTTGTCAACCGGAAATAAAATAAGCTGGCACCCTCCCCATCCCCAAGCCCCCTCAACCCCTCCAAAGTCACACACTTCCTCTCTCTCTCTCTCTCTCGTCTCTTCCTTCCTGCTCTCTCTCTCTTTCTCTTCCTCGCTTCCTCTCTCTTCTCTCTCTCTCTCATCCTCTCTCTCTCTCTCGTCTCTCTGCTCTCCTTCACAGTGACAAGGATTTATCTGCTGGCTTCTCTCTCCTCTCGTTCTATCGCTCACAGCATATACCAGCGTCATTACTTACACTTTGCATCAGATTTGGTATCCATTGAAGTGGTTTCTATATAATCATAATAATAATAAAGAGTGCTTTTCCTTACAGAATAATATCAAAGTGCATCTGACACAAATAACACACAGGTGGATGCTACAACAGACAAAGACAGCAATGAGCACAGCTATCAACAGACAGCCTTCGTAAAGAGAAATGTTTATAGGCCTGTTTAAAGGAGCCCAGAGTCTG
Organism: Salvelinus sp. IW2-2015; assembly: GCF_002910315.2. Taxonomy (NCBI): domain Eukaryota; kingdom Metazoa; phylum Chordata; class Actinopteri; order Salmoniformes; family Salmonidae; genus Salvelinus; species Salvelinus sp. IW2-2015. The sequence continues at coordinate 20,786,758 of NC_036858.1, forward strand.
TAGTGCCTTCAGGTTTTCCGGGCTGGGGGCTGTCGAGCTGAAAGCCAGATCCCCCGATGTACAGAGTCTTGTCCTAGGCAGTGTAGCAGGAGCATAATATATTGTGTATCCATACATCTACAGTGCATTCAGAAAGTATTCAGACCCTAGACTTTTTCCACATTTTGTTACATTACAAGCCTTATTCTAAAATGTATTAAATATTTTTTCCCCTCATCAATCTACACACAATACCCCATAAGGAATAAGCAAAAACTGGTTTTCAGAAAATTTTGCAAAAAAAACTAAATGGAAATAAGTAAGTCTCAAACCCTTTACTCAGTACTTTGTTAAAGAACCTTTGGCAACAATTACAGCCTTGAGTCTTCTTGGGTATGACGCTACAAGCTTGGCACACCTGTATTTGGGGAGTTTCTCCAATTTTCTTTGCAGATGCTCTCAAACTCTGTCAGGTTAGAAGGTGCTGCACAGCTATGTTCATGTCTCTCCAGAGATGTTCGATCAGGTTCAAGTTCGGGCTCTGGCTGGGCCACTCAAGGACATTCAGAGACTTGTCGCGAACCCACTCCTGCGTTGTCTTGGCTGTGTACTTAGGGTCATTTGTCCTCGTGGAAGGTGAACCTTCACCCCAGTCTCAGGTCCTGAGAGCTCTGGAGCAGGTTTTCATCAAGGATCTTCCTGTACTTTGCTCCATTCATCTTTCCCTCGATCCTGACTTGTCTCCCAGTCCCTGCCACTGGAAAACATCCTCAAAATGTTTCACCGTATGGATGGTGGCCGGTTTCCTCCAGATGTGACGCTTGGAATTCAAGCCAAAGAGTTCAATCTTGGTTTCATCAGACAAGAGATTCTTGTTTTTAATAGTCTGCGAGTCCGTTAGGTGCCTTTTGGCAAACTCCAAGCGGACTGTCATGTGTCTTTTACTGAGGAGTGGCTTCCGTCTGGCCACTCTACCATGAAGGCCTGATTGGTGGAGTGCTGCAGAGATGGATGTCCTTCTGGAAGTTTTTCCATCTCCACAGAGGAACTCTGGAACTCTGTCAGAGTGACCATCGGGTTCTTTGTCACCTCCCTGACCAAGGCCATTCTCCCCCGATTTCTCAGCTTGGCGGCCAGCTCTAGAAAGAGTCTTGGTGGTTCCAAATTTCTTTCATTTAAGAATGATGAAGGCCACCGTGTTCTTGGGGACCTTCAATGCTGCAGAAATGTTTTGGTACCCTTCCACAGATCTGTGCCTCGACACAATCCTGTCTCAGAGCTCGACGGATAATTCCTTCGACCTCATTGCTTGGTTTTTGCTCTGACATACACTGTCAACTGTGGGACCATGTATAGACAGGTGTGTGCCTTTCCAAATCATATCCAATCAATTGAATTTACCACAGGTGGACTCCAATCAAGTTTTAGAAACATCTCAAGTGTCACGTTCCTGACCTGTTTTCTTTTGTCTTGTATTTATTTAGTTGGTCAGGGCGTGAGTTGGGTGGGTTTGTCTATGTGTGATTTTCTATGTTGGGATGTTTGTGT
>NC_036858.1:20792729-20826340 GCF_002910315.2 Salvelinus sp. IW2-2015
TGAGCACTAACCACTCTGCGTGTTGGTCGATCCATGCTCCTCCTCGTCTGAGGAGGAGAACGACTTCGACAACCGTTACAGAACACCCACCAAAAAAGGATCAAGCAGAGTGGGAACAGACAGCAGCAGAGACCGAAGACACAGGACTCATGGACTTGGGAGGAGATTCCTGGACGGCAAGGGACCTGGGCTCAGCCAGGGAAATATCGCCGTCCCAAGGCGGAGTTGGAGGCAGCGAAGGCAGAGAGGCGCTGGTGATGAGGAGGCAGCGGGCGACCGCGGTTGGGAGCCCGAGAGTCAGACCCCAAAAAATATTGGGGGGGAGGGGGCAACACGCGGAGTGTGGCAAAGCCGGGTAGGATACCTGAGCCAAACTCCCCGTGCTGACCGTGGAGTGAGAGAGGGGCTCGTACTGGTCAGACCACCATGTTTATGCGGTAAAGCGCACGGTGTCCCCAGTACGCGTGCTTAGTCCCAGTGCGGGCTATTCCACCTTGCCGCACTGGCCGGGCTAGGTTGGGCATCGAGCGGGTGTCATGAAGCCGCCCAACGCATCTGGCCTCCAGTGCGTCTTCCTCGGGCCGGCGTACATGGCACCAGCCTTACAAATGGTGTCCCGGTTCGCCAGCATAGCCCAGGCGGTTTTTCCACCTCGCCGCCCCACTGGCAGGGCTACGGGGACCATTCAACCTGGTAAGGTTGGGCAGGCTCGGTGCTCAAGAGCACGTGTCCTCCTTCACGGTCCGGTTTTTCCGGTAGCCACCTCCACGTACCAGTCCTCCGGTGGCACCCCCCCGCACCAGGCTGTCTCTCCGTCTTCTCTCTCCAGTTGCTCCCACCTGATCCAGGCGCTGTCAAGCCTTCCTCCTCCCAGCGCAGCCATGTCTGAACTGTCTGCCTGCCCAGCGCTGTTCTGAACTGTCTGCCTGCCCAGCGCTGTCTGAACTGCCTGCCTGCCCAGCGCTGTCTGAACCTGCCTGCCTGCCCAGCGCCTGTCTGAGCTGCCTGCCCTGCCAGCGCTGTCTGAGCTGCCTGCCTGCCCAGCGCTGTCTGAGCTGCCTGCGCTGCCCAGCGCTGTCTGAGCTGCCTGCCTGTCCAGCGCTGTCAGAGCCTTCCTCCTCTCCAGCGCAGCCAGTGTCTGAACTGTCGCCTGCCCAGCGCTGTTGAAACTGTCTGCCTGCCCAGCGCTGTCTGAACTGTCTGCCTGGCCCAAGCCGCTGTCTAACTGCCTGCCCTGCCCAGCGCTGTCTGAACTGCCTGCCTTGCCAGCGGCTGCTGGCCTGCCTGCCCACAGCGTGTCTGAGCTGCCTGCTGCCCAGCGCTGTCTGAGTGCCTGCCTGCCAGCGCTGTTGAAGCTGCCTGCCTGCCCAGCGCTGTCTGAGCGCCTGCCTGCCCAGCGCTGTCTGACTGCCTGCCTGCCCAGCGCTGTTCTGAGCTGCCTGCCTGCCCAGCGCTGATCCGTCTGTCCCGAGCCGTCAGAGCTGCCTCTGTACTGTCTTCAAAGCCGACGTCGTACTCGAAGTCCTTCAAAGCCGCCCGTCTGTCCTGAGCCTTCAGAGCCGTCTGCCAGACAGGAGGCCGCTAGAGCCGTCCACTAGACAGGAGCCGCAGAGCCTTCCGCCAGACAGGAGCAGCCAGAGCCTTCCGCCAGACAGATCCGCCAGAGCCGTCCAGCCAGGACCAGCCAGAAGCCGTCCAGTCAGGACCAGCCAGAGCCGTCCAGTCAGGACACAGCCAGAGCCGTCCAGTCAGGACCAGCCAAGAGCCGTCCAGCCAGGACCAGCCAGAGCCGTCCAGCCAGACGCCAGAAGCCAGCCAGCCAGGATCCGCCAGCAGCCAGCCAGCCAGATCCGCCAGAGCCAGCCAGCCAGATCGCCAGACCAGCCAGCCAGGATCTGCCCCTCAGTCCGGAGCTGCCCCTCAGTCCGGAGCTGCCCCTCATTCCGGTGTTTGCCCCTTAGTCCGGTGCTGCCCTTAGTCCAGTGCTGCCCCTTAGTCGGTGCTGCCCCTTAATCTAGTGGGGTTAATTGTAGGAGGCTACGGAAGAGGACATGACGATGGTGGGTGGGACCCGACCAGCGCCAGAGCCGCCACCGTGGACAGACGCCCACCAGACCAACTCCCTAGAAGTTTATGCTGGTGCGCACGGAGTTAGCACCTTAAGGGGGGGTTATGTCACGTTCCTGACCTGTTTTCTTTTGTCTTGTATTTAGTCTTAGTTGGTCAGGGCGTGAGTTGGGTGGGTTTGTCTATGTGTGATTTTCTATGTTGGGATGTTTGTGTTCGGCCGGGTATGATTCTCAATCAGAGGCAGCTGTCAATCGTTGTCCCTGATTAAGAATCATACTTAGGCAGCCTGGGTTTCACGTGTGTGTTGTGGGTGTTTGTATCTCGTGTCAGTGTTCGTGCCACACGGGACTGTTTTCGGTTTTGTCACGTTTGTTGTTTTTTGTATTTGTAAGTGTTCAGTTTCGTTTTGATTAAATCAATATGAGCACTAACCACTCTGCGTGTTGGTCCGATCCATGCTCCTCCTCGTCTGAGAACGACTTCGACAACCGTTACATCAAGGATGAACAATGGAAACATGATGCACCTGAGCTCAATTTCGAGTCTCATCGCAAAGTGTCTGAATATTTATGTAAGTAAGAATTTTCGTTAAAAAAAAATAAAAAATGTGCCAAAATTCCAAGAAAACTGTTTTGCTTTGTCATTATGGGGTATTGTGTGTAGATTTATGAGGATTTAAAAAAATGATAATTAAGAATAAGGCTGTAACGTAACAAAACGTYGAAAAAGACWAGGAGTTTGGATACTTTCCGAATGCACTGTACATCCATTTTTTATTTGATTTATTATGACCCCCATTAGCCGACTTCAATGGCGACAGCTAGTCTTACTGGAGTCCAACACATAAGAAAAATACATTATAGATAAAAGACTTTACAATTTACATACATTTATAAACATTAACATGTAGTGTGTGTGCATCTATCTATGTATGTAACACATACATGTTTTTACATACTGTACACACAACAAGTAGGTCACATGGGGGAGAGTTGTCATGGGGTGTTGCTTTATTTGTTTTTTGAAACTAGTTTTGCTGGTCACTTACGCTATAGAAGATGGAAGGTAGTTCAATGGACTCATGGTTCTGTATATGCATTTTTTATTTGATTTATTTCACCTTTATTTAACCAGGTAGGCTAGCTGAGAACCAGTTCTTATTTACAACTGCGACCTGGCCAAGATAAAGCAAAGCAGTGCGACACAGACAACAACACAGAGTTACACATGGAATAAACAAACATACAGTCAATAACAAAATAGAGAAAAAAAAAAGTCTATGTACAGTGTGTGCAAATGACGTAAGATAAGGGAGGTAAGGCAATAAATAGGCCATAGTGGCAAAATAATTTACATTTTGCAATTTAAACACTGGAATGATAGATGTGCAGAAGATGAATGTGCAAGTAGAGATACTGGGGCGCAAAGGAGCAACAAAAAAAATAACAGTATGGGGATGAGGTAGTTGGATGGGCTATTTACAGATGGGCTATGTACAGGTGCAGTGATCTGTGTGCTGCTCTGACAGCTGGTGCTTAAAGTTAGTGAGGGAGATATGAGTCTCCAGCTTCAGAGATTTTTGCACTTCGTTCCAGTCATTGGCATTAGAGAACTGGAAGGAAAGGCGACCAATGGAGGAATTGGCTTTGGGGGTGACCAGTGAAATATACCTGCTGTAGCACGTGCTACGGGTGGGTGCTGCTATGGTGACCAGTGAGCTGAGATAACGCGGGGCTTTWCCTAGCAAAGACTTATAGATGACCTGGAGCCAGTGGGTTTGGCGACAAATATGAAGCGAGGGCCAGCCAACGAGAGCATACAGGTCGCAGTGGTGGGTAGTATATGGGGCTTTGGCGACCCAAAAAAGAATACCATAGGCTTCCTGTGAAAAGACCCCTGGTGGCATGTCTGGTGAGGTAAGTGCATGTGTCAGTCAGGGCTGTGGCGATCATGAAATTTTGTCCGCCGGTGATTGTCCAGCAACTGACGGCTGGTCTCACAGTAATTGACCGTTAATTAACATAAACACATTCCACGCATAGCCTACAAGCCACTGATGCGGACCTTTGGAACATCTACATTTTAAAAAGTCTAATAAATCCATGTGATATAGGCTACACCATCACAATAAATCCATTCTTTATCTTAGACAGGTCTAACYAAACATGATATGAAGAAAATGTTGTCTATTTCAGAAGAACAGTATAACATACTCTGAGTTGTCCTTATGTTAGGCCCTGATCTGGCTATGGGCTACACTAGTTAATTTAGCAGACAAGGTTTGCTTAGAATTCTGTTGCATTATAAATATTATTTTATAGTATGAAGAATACAATTGAATATAGCTGAATAAAATAAAAAGCGATTTGAGGGAGTGCGCACATGCGGCTGGCTATTCTGTGTTGAGCGGTTAACAAAGAAACAGGTACTTCTATATGCTAAATTTAGAGTTATTTGTGTAACTTTAGTTGTGATACAAATTTTGGGCTATATGTTTTGATTTTTAATACATTCTAAGGCTGCATGATGCGTCTCTACTGACGCATGAGGCATGAGCCAGCCAGGTAAGCTATACTCTTGTTTTAAAGAGAAGAAATTGTGCTTAATATTAGGAAAGTTGAGAAATAAATATAGTAGGCCTAGCCTATAGAAAGCTGATGGGATCCTCCACTTTTGCATAGCCTATATAAATATTACACAACATGAGCTCATGGGCTCTCGTGAAGTGTTTGGTTAGATTTTCGATGACATTTGCATTGATGTCAGAGTGAATAGCGGGTCAATAGAGTGGTGAGTACCAGGCAGTTAGCAAGTTTGGTAGGCTACTAATGACCATCAGCAGCATCAGAGRTTAGAGAAGCCTAATTACCGTGACCGTGGATTTTAACTGCTGTCATGACGTGCAACTGCCGGTGTGGTGGTAATACAGTCACCATAACAGCGAGAGAGAGAATGCAAAAAATAGAAACCAAAAAAATGTCAGTAAGTTGACTATGCAAACAATTTGGAATTTCCAACACATTCGTGTTTCTTCTGTGTGATGCTACTGGTTTTACGTGTGATGTTACTTTGACATGGTTTCGGGAAACAGACATTATACACAGTGCTCCATCACTGGTTAYAGTATACAATGGTGAATGACAGAATATTGATCTAACAAGTTCACAATTGTCAGTGAACGTAATACTCCAACACAAATAATTGCATAGGCATTACATTTATTTTAGATTTTAAATGTTCACATGCACTACTAAACTGGAAAAAAAATGACAATACAAAATCTGAATGTAGATATTATTATGCAGATTATCTGCCCCTCTGCGATTGGTTGCACTGATGCAAACAATATGAGTAATGGTGTTTAAGTGTTATTATATTATATGACTTTTAGTTTCATACTACCCCAAATACCCTTAGAGAAAACAGTGAAACTCATCAAACAGAAAAAGAAAGATCAATTGACAGATAAAAGTAACATATACCATCAGCATGCAGTGATAGTGGTTATGACAAAGTATACGGCTGTGTGAATGACTAGTTTCGTGATAAAGTGGAGTTGTCCATATGCACATTCATTTACATAAGGTCCATTAAACTAATACCCATATTTCTCTGACTATTTACATGTGTTCTATTCATAAAGATGAATTCCTTCTATTTATCATCCACTATCTCCCCATTATCTCTGCTTTTTATCCTTCTCTCTCATTTCCCCTTCTCTCCCTGGCATTAAGTTCAAACTTGACACTGACGTTGACTTGCTTTGTCACCTCTTTCTCTCTCTATCTCCCACTCACATTTTCCCTCTCTCGCTCTCTCACGCCTTTCTCTCTCTCTCTCTCCTCTCTCTCTCTCTCTCTCTCTCTCTCTCTCTCTCTCTCTCTCTCTCTCTCTCCCAGTCACTCTTTCTCTCTCTCGCTCTCTCACGCTTCTCTCTCTCTTTCTCTCTCTCCCACTCACTCTTTTCTCTCTCTCGCTCTCTCCACGCTTCTTCTCTCTCTTTCTCTCTCTCGCTCTCTCACGCTTTCTCTCTCTCTCTCTCTGTCTCTTTAACCCCCCTTTCTCTATCCACCTCTTCGAGACAAGAGTCCCCTGCAGACGGCATCTCTCTTCAAACCCCCCCCCCCACCCCTCCTCTCTCTCTCTCTCTCTCTCTCTCTATCTTAACCTGTCTAAACTCTCCATCTCCCTCTATGTTACTCTCTCCTTTGCACACGTAGTATTGTCAACAGAGCCAGAGAACAAGGGAGAGGGGTGAACGAGGGAATAAAATTGTGCAAAGAGGAGTAAATTAATGTTTTTTTCCGTCTCAGAAGTACACATCTTTCACCACATCCTTTGGTGAGTTTACATATTTGAATAATTTTGTGCCATGAAAAACCAATCAAATCAAATGTCGGTAGGTTTCGTGGCTATAGCAAAGATTTAAGGGAAGGGTTGAGGAGAGAAACAACTTAGTGACACATCAGATGAACAGACATTGAAAGTAAAAATACAGAATAATACAGCGACAGAGGGTAGAGTTAAGGAGTTTTGGTTGAAGCACTTTCGGGAATCTTTCGGCAACCAAAGCAGTAAGACCTCTGACTTTGGCTTGGCGTGTCAGGGTTGGAGAAAACAGGCTCTTATTGTTCCCTGCATACTGTGCCTTTGCACCTGTCTGTTACATGAATTGATGCAGTGTTAGGATTTACAGAAGAGGGCACAAGAATAGTTATACTATATGCATATAAAATGGAAATGTTTGTGTACAGACAAAGATATATGCCAGTGTGTTTGCATCAATTATTTTCACCACTGATATGAGTGGGTTTAGAAGTGGGTTTAGTGGTGACTTCTCAAGAAAAGACACTAAGTGTGTGTGTGTGTGTGTGTGTGTACTTAGAAGTTATTATGATGGAGCTAAAAGCAAGAAGCAGAATACATGTAATTCCTCTCAGAGTGGGTTCTAATGTACCGTGTGGTTGCCTGTGGTATACTAGCATATGAAGGTACAACTCACGTGTTATGACAGTGTGCCTATAACTAACTCCATTTCTGTCTGTCATCATGAGGCTAATACGCCACAATGCTGGCCATGTCTCTGAACTCGTGTGATATCAACCCCCCTTCTTTCTCTTCTCTTCCCACCCCAGCTTTTCCAGTCTCTAAGGGAAGGAGAGAGAGGTGAGGGTCAAGGGTGAGGCGAGAAGCGAGAGAGGGCTGGAAGAGGGAAGAGCTCGGGTTAAGATGTTTGGTGTTCCTATTTCTGGCAGAGGGGGAGAACGTATCATGTATGAGAAGTTAACCATAATGAACCTGCAAAGTGGCTTGAACTGGACTGAGCCTAACAACTGGTACCATGACCTGACCACAGTACAAACACAACACAGCACAGGTGAGTTGAAATTCAACYCATTCATCTAAGGAATGATTCATAGGACAATGTACCAATTAACATATCAACCTATTGCACAACCCTATGAAATGCTGTCTCGTTTTCATGGTCATTGCCTTAGAATTCTTAACCGACTCTCTCTCACAGTCTGAAAACTGTCTGTTTATTGTTTGTAAATATTAGCAGCAGGTTAATTAAATTTTWAATCAGTCAAAGTAGGAAGAAAACTGAATTACAAATTTCTTCATTTTAAAGTAATGAGAAAAATTTGAATTTGAGTTCACTTCCTGTATTGACTAAAATTTATTTGAATTGACCCCGACCCAGAATAACAATGTGTCAATGTAATTCGTTTGACATTTTAATGTTTGTCCATCGCCTCTCTCCGTCAGTGCCCGAGGGCTCTCTATCGGACACAGACGGAGGCCTGGGGGACGAAGGTGGTGGTGGAGGAGGAAGAGGAGGAGTAGGAGGAGGGCCGGTCGAGAGGGACGAGGGCGAGGAGTCACAGCTAAGGCTGCAGCTGAAGAGGAAGCTACAGAGGAACAGGACCAGCTTCACTCAAGAGCAGATTGAGGCGCTGGAGAAAGGTCAGACAGGTTCAGCCAATCACAATTCACCATGCTTGAGCTTCAGCCAATCAGTTTCTTGATTGAGCTTCGGCCAATCACAGAGTGCCTTGCTGGAGACAGAGCGTCACAGAGTCAGTCACTATGGTGGCAGTGCTTTTCCTGCCTCGGTCAGAGGCCTCAGTTCATGGATTTGGTACTTGGATCTGTGCATAAATCAGAATATTCTGACATGCCTCGTTCCAGGGTCTGTAAAATGGGCTATACACTGGATCTGAAAAYTTTCAGTCACTCTAGGACAGGGTTCCCTAACTGAGGCCCGCGGGCCAAGTTTTCTGAGCTATTAAAATATATATAAATATACAGTATATGTTGTAACGTTGTATTGATTAATGTGATGACTGCTGCTCATCGAATGATAAACGGTTTAACGTGATTAAATGAATCAGGTAATTATTAACTTATTAACCAGGGGCACCATGGGAAAGTTTTAGCTTTATTGAGTTTCAATTTCCCAAATTAACTCAAAGAATATCAGAATATCGATTTTACAACAGTCGCTAATTAATCTATTTCCTCTACAGTCTCATTCTGAACGTCGCATAATCCGGGAATCTGCACAAACCCGAGTCTCACCAAATAAATCTGTACCACACCAATTGAGTTGATTATTTATTTCCTAACAAGATACAATTATAATATAAGATACACAAACACACAGTCTAGGCTATGGATTAGAATTTAGGTCAATGAAACAGGTCCCTGGCGGGCCAACACAATATGACACGTGTTACACAAAATGGGGATTAAAAAGAGAAAGAGAGAGAGATTGAGTGTATGAGAGAAAAGCACACTTGGGTGCATTTGTCAACTATGCTTATTTTAACCCTAACCTTGCCCCGAACTGCCGCTCTTATGTGTCAGAATATAATTATGAAATTACGTGTTGAAGGTCTCCGATGGGGTGTCTCTTCGTGGACCGGGTTCCGGCTTCTCTGATGACGACACGTCTTCGGTTACCGGGTGTAACTCTGTTTGTCCTCACGATGTCAGTGTCCTTTCTCTTAGTGGTCTGTCTCCTCACCCTTGTCCTGAAAAGGGGTCTTCTGAGGACAGCCAGCCATGTAGCTCAGGGCTCCAGCGTGGGAATGAAAGTAGTGTAGACACGATTCCTTGGAGAGAATAACCTGGTGGTCCTGTTGAATTCACCCTCTTAGACACAGCTACTCATCCGTAGCATAGGTTGTTAAAAGGTTCCTTTGTCTTCTTCAACCTCGTGTTGCGTTTTTGGGTTGCTGACTACTCAGACCTTGGCTGCAGCGCAGGGTCACCTAGTCCGGTATGTTACTTCTTAACTCAGAGTTCTGTCTTACTATCCAGATCTGTGCCYAAACAATTTGAGCTTCTACTTTTAAAAATCCACCTTTCCAGAAACAAGTCTCTCACCGTTGACACTTTRTATAGACCACCTTCTGCCCCCAGCTGTGCCCTGGACACCATATGTGAATTGATTGCCCCCCATCTATCTTCAGAGCTTGTGCTGTTAGGTGACCTAAACTGGGACATGCTTAACACCCCGGCCGTCCTACAATCTAAGCTTAATGCCCTCAATCTCCCTCAAACTATCAATGAACCCACCAGGTACAACCTCAAATCCGTAAACACAGGCACCCTCATAGATATCATCCTAACCAACCTGCTCTCCAAATACACCTCTGCTGTCTTCAACCAGGATCTCAGTGATCACTGCCTCATTGCTTGCGTCCGTTATGGGTCTGCGGTCAAACGACCACCCCTCATCACTGTCAAATGCTCCCTAAAACACTTCAGCAAGCAGACCTTTCTAATCAACCTGGCCCGTGTATATTGACCTCATTCTGTCATTAGAAGATGCCTGGTTATTCTTTGAAAGTGCTTTCCTCACAATCTTAAATAAGCATGCCCCATTCGAAAAATTTAGAACCAGGAAAAGATAAAGCCACTGGTTCATTCCAGARCTGACTGCCCTTGACCAGCACAAAAATCCTGTGGCGTACGGCATTAGCATCAAATAGCCCCAGCGATATGCAACTTTTCAGGGAAGTTAGGAACCAATATACAAAGGCAGTTAGGAAAGCAAAGGCTCGCTTTTACAAATAGAAGTTTGCATCCTGCAGCACAAACTCCAAAAGTTCTGGGAACCTGTAAAGTCCATGGAGAATAAGAGCACCTCATCCCAGCTGCCCACTGCACTGAGGCTAGGAAACACTGTCACCACCGATAAATCCACAATAATTGAGAATTTCAATAAGCATTTTCTACGGCTGGCCATGCTTTCCACCTGGCCACCCCACCCTGGTCAACAGCCCTGCACCCCCCACAGCAACTTGCCCAAGCCTCCCCATTTCTCCTTCACCCATATCCAGATAGCTGATGTTCTGAAAGAGCTGAAAAATCTGGACCCCTACAAATCAGCAGGGCTAGACAATCTGGACRKTCTCTTTCTAAAATGATCAGCCGAAATTGTTGCAACCCCYATTACTTGCCTGTTCTTGCCTGTTTTACTTGCCTGTTTCGTATTGTCTGAGATCCACCAAGATTGGAAAGCTGCCGCGGTCATCCCCCTCTTGAAAGGGGGAGACACTCTAGACCCAAACTCTTATAGACCTATATCCATCCTGCCCTGCCTTTCTAAAATCTTAGAAAGCCAAGTTAACAAACAGATCACCGACCATTTCGAATCCCACCATCTACATTCTCCGCTATGCAATTTGGTTTCCGAGCTGGTCATGGGTGCACCTCAGCCTCAAGGTCCTAAACGATATCATAACCGCCATCGATAAAATACAGTACTGTGCAGCCGTATTCATCGACCTGGCCAAGGCCTTCGACTCTGCCAATTACCGCATTCTTATCGGCAGACTCAATAGCCTTGATTTCTCAAATGACTGCCTTGCCTGGTTCACCAACTACTTCTCAGATAGAGTTCAGTGTGTCAAATCGGCGGGCCTGTTGTCCGGACCTCTGGCTGTCTCTATGGGGGTGCCACAGGGTTCAATTCTCGGGCCGACTCTTTTCTCTATATATATGAATGATGTCGCTCTTCCTGCTGCTGATTCTCTGATCCACCCCTACGCAGACGACACCATTCTGTATACATCTGGCCCTTCTTTGGACACTGTGTTAACTAACCTCCAAACGAGCTTCAATGCCATACAACACTCCTTCCGTGGCCTCCAACTGCTCTTAAACGCTAGTAAAACTAAATGCATGCTTTTCATCTCCTCGCTGGACGGTTCCGACCTAGAATATGTGGACAACTACAAATACCTAGGTGTCTGGCTAGACTGTAAACTCTCCTTCCAGACTCACATTAAGCATCTCCAATCCAAAATTTATTCTAGAATCGGCTTCCTATTTCGCAACAAATCCTCCTTCACTCATGCTGCCAAACATACCCTCGTAAAACTGAATATCCTACCGATCCTTGACTTCGGCGATGTAATTTAAAAAATTGCCTCCAACACTCTACTCAGCAAATTGGATGCAGTCTATCACAGTGCCATCCGTTTTGTCACCAAAGCCCCATATACTACCCACCACTGCGACCTGTATGCTCTAGTTGGCTGGCCCTCGCTACCTATTCGTCGCCAAACCCACTGGCTCCAGGTCATCTATAAGTCTTTGCTAGGTAWAGCCCCGCCTTATCCCAGCTCACTGGTCACCATAGCAACACCCACCCGTAGCACGTGCTCCAGCAGGTATATTTCACTAGTCACCCCCAAAGCCAATTCCTCCTTTGGTCGCCTTTCCTTCCAGTTCTCTAATACCAATGACTGGAACGAATTGCAAAAATCTCTGAAGCTGGAGACTTATATCTCCCTCTCTAACTTTAAGCATCAGCTGTCAGAGCAGCACCCCATCTGTAAATAGCCCACCCAACTACCTCATCCCCATATTGTTATTTTTTTTCTCTCTTTTGCACCCCTGTATCTCTACTTGCACATCATCATCTGCACATCTATCACTCCAGTGTTAATGCTGAATTGTAATTATTTCGCCTCTATGGCCTATTTATTGCCTTACCTCCCTAATCTTACTACATTTGCACACATTGTATATAGACCTTTTCTATTGTGTTATTGACTGTACGTTTGTTTATCCCATGTGTAACTCTGTGTTGTTTTTGTTGCACTGCTTTGCTTTATCTTGGCCAGGTCGCAGTTGTAAATGAGAACTTGTTCTCAACTGGCCTACCTGATTAAATAAAGGTGAAATATATAAAATAATAACGGGCGCATGTTTATATCTCTTGATTTGTTCGAAATTTGGGTCACATACTCAGGGATTTGAGTCTAGCTAACCTGTAAAGTTTGGTTCATTTTGGCCACATTTTGGTGCTGTTGGACAGAATAAATCATTAATGCAAGCTCATTGGCTCATAGTCGCCATATTTTATGAGCAAGAGTCTTGGAAAATATTGTGTATGAAGATATCCATCCATCTGCGATATACCAAGTTTGGTGATGACCGGTACAGCGGTTCTGTTGAAGAATATGTTTTAAAGTAATCAACCTCATAAAATATAGTCCAAAATATTTTAAAGTGTAATTGCATGATTTGTTTGATTTTGAGTTCTGATAATTGGAAATCGTGGTAAGTAGGACACCTGCTCATCGAACATCTCATTCCAAAATCATGGGCATTAATAGGGAGTTGGTCCCACCTTTYATGCTATAACAGCCTCCACTGTCTGGTAAGGCTTTCAACAAGATGCTGGGACATTGCTGCTGGGACTTTCTTCCATTCAGCCACAAGAGCATTAGTGAGGTCAGGCACTGATGTTGGACGATTAGGCCTAACTTGCAGTCAACAGTCCAATTCATCCCAAAGTTGTTCGATGGGTTTGAGGTCAGGGCTTTGTGCAGGCCAGTCAAGTTCTTCCACATCGATCTCGACAAACCATTTCTGTATGGACCTCGTTTTGTGCATGGGGAATTGGCATGCTGAAACAGGAAAGGGCCTTCCACAAACTGTTGCCACAAAGTTGGAAGCACAGAATTGTCTACAATGTCATTGTATGCTGTAGCGTAAAGATTTCCCTTCATTGGAACTAAGTGGCCTAGCCCAAGCCATGAAAAATAGACCTAGACCATTATTTCTCCTCCACCAAACTTTACAGTTGGCACTAAGCTTTGGGGCAGGTAGCGTTCTCCTGGCATCAGACCCAGATTCGTCCGTCAGTGACAGTGATTCATCACTCCAGAGAACAGGTTTCCACTGCTGTAGATTCCAATGGTGGTGAGCTTTACACCACTCCAGCCGACGCTTGGAATTGTGCATGGTGAGATTAGGCTTGTGTGCGTGCGGCTGCTCGGCCATGGAAATCCATGTCATGACGTTCTCCCGACGAACAGTTCTTGTGCTGACGTTGCTTCCAGAGGCAGTTTGGAACTCGGTAGTGAGTGTTGCAACCGAGGACAAATTATTTTTTACATGCTAAGCACTTCAGGACTCGGCGGTCCCATTCTTTGATCTTGTGTGGCCTACCATTTCGTGGCTGAGCCGTTGTTGCTCCGGGACATTTCCACTTCACAATAACAGCAATTACAGTTGACTGGGGCAGCTTGGCAGGGCAGAAATTAGACAAACTGACTTGGTGGAMAGGTGGCATCCTATGACGGTTCCACGTTGAAAGTTACTGAGTACTTCAGTAAACCCATTCTACTGCCAATGTTTGTCTATGGAGATTGCATGGCTGTGTGCATGATTTTATACACCTGTCAGCAACGGTGTGACCGAAATAGCTGAATCCACTCATTTAAAAGGGTGTCGACATACTTTTGTATATACAGTACCAGTCAAAKGTTTGGACACACCTACTCATTCCAAGGTTTTTCTTTATTTTGACTATTTTCTACATTATAGAATAATAGTGAAGACATAAAAATTCTTAAATAACACATATTGAATCATGTGGTAACCAAAAAAGTGTTAAACATATCAAAATATATTTTCGATTCTTCAAAGTAGACACCTTTTGCCTTGATGAAAGCTTTGCACATTCTTGGCATTCTCTCAAGCAGCTTCATGATAATGCATTTCACCTGGAATACATTTTAATCAACAGGTGTGCCTTGTTAAAAGTTAATTTGTGGAATTTCTTTCCTTCTTAATGTATTTGAGCCAATATAATGTTGTTGTGACAAGGTAGGGTTGGTATACAGAAGAAAGCCCTATAATGGTAAAGAACAGCTCAAATAAGCAAAGAGAAACGACAGTCTATCATTARTTAAGACAGATGTCAAGAACTTTTKAAGTTTCTTCAAGTGCAGTCGCAAAAACCATCAAGCGCTATGATGAAACTGGCTCACATGACGACCGCCACAGGAAAGGAAGTCCCAGAATTACTTCTGTTGCAGAGGATAAGTTCATTAAAGTTACCAGCCTCAGACATTGCAGCCCAAATAAATGCTTCACAGAGTTAAACAGACATCTCAACATCAACTGTTCAGAAGAGACTGTGTGAATCAGGCCTTCATGGACAAATTACTGCAAAGAAACCACTACTAAAGGACAACAATAATAATAATAATAATAATAATAAGAAGAAGAAGAAAAGACTTGCTTGGGCCAAGAAACATGAGCAATGGACATTAGACCAGTGGAAATCTGTCCTTTAGTCTGATGAGTCCAAATTTGACATTTTTTTGGGGGTGACACTGTCAGTGATTTACTTTGAATTCAAGGCACACTTAACCAGCATGGCTACAACAGCATTCTGCAGCGATACGCCATCCCATCTGGTTTGCAATAAGTGGAACTATCATTTGTTTTTCAACAGGACAATGACCCAACACACCTTCAGGCTGTGTAAGGGCTATTTGACCATGAAGGAGACTGCTGGAGTGCTGCATCAGATGACCTAGCCTCCACAATCACCTGCCCTCAACCCAATTGAGATGGTTTGGGGTGAGTTGGACCGCAGAGTGAAGGAAAAGCAGCCAACAAGTGCTCAGCATATGTGGGAACTCCTTCAAGACTGTTGGAAAAGCATTCCAGGTGAAGCTGGTTGAGAGAATGCCAAGAGTATGCAAAGCTGTRAAGGCAAATGGTGACTACTTTGAAGAATCTAAAATATATTTTGATTTGTTTAACACTTTTTTGGTTACTACATGATTCCATATGTGTTATTTCATAGTTTTGATGTCTTCACTATTATTCTACCATGTAGAAAATAGTAAACTAAAGAAAAATCCTTGAATGAATAGGTGTGTCCAAACTTTTGACTGATACTGTATAGTGTAGCACATCCTAGGGAAATGTTTCCAATTGTCCTAATGACAGCAAAGTGGGCCCACAGCTTGAACCCCAGCATTGTTTCTTGCAGCTTTAATTATTTGTATTGTTATTATATGTCCTGTTCCCATGAACCAGTGCTGATGTTTCCATTGTTACAGTAAGTGGATCAGTGTTTTATGTGTTCGACTGACAGTTGTGGTTCATGCGCTCCTCAGAGTTCGAAAGAACACATTACCCAGARGTCTTCGCGCGAGAGAGATTAGCCAACAAGATTGACCTTCCAGAGGCACGGATACAGGTATTTTTGTCCCTCTTACTGTCTATCCCTCTTACTGTCTACATTGTATTAACCCTTTAAACTCGTGGGATTTGGCCTATATGGATAGGGCTAAATTGAAATGTTTCTTACAGAAGAAATATGGAAAGCATATTCATAATTAAGGTTCCAATTAAAAGGGAACAGTTAGGAAATTATGGGAAAATTTTTAGACTAAAGGTGAGGACACAGCAGTTATGAGCATTTTACATTTACTGTTCTTTTCGCCACATTTGTTGATAACGACATCTTAAAATACTCTYGATACATTCAGAAACATGATAACAATATTCTTGGAAAATGTGGGTTAGGTGCAACATTAGAGAAAAATCTACAAGGGTGGTTTGTTTGAGTGAGAGGTCTGACTGCTGTCTCCAAGTGGCCACACACCTCTCCATAGTGTGGACAGTTCCTAAGTAATTTCAATGCACTTTTATGACTCAAAGAAGAGTCTTCAACTACAAGGTGCTTTTTTTGAGCTCTCCTAGCTGTGCTGTTGAGGAATTAGAGCAAGTACACTTGTACATCTTTTGTTTTGGAACACAGCCCTGCATTTTCCCCCACTCTGCTGACAATTTTTTTTCTCCACTCCTTTAATACAGGAGTAATAAAGGCCTGGTGCAATATTTTTTAWTTTTTWYATTATTTATCTTTTAATTGTGATTCATCAGGGGGTGGTGCGACAGCCTCTGCACCCCTACTTCCCACGGCTATGCTACCTGGAACCAAAAAGTGTTTTGCTATGMGGACAGCCAAAGAACCCTTTTGGAACCCAAAATGTAGAATGGAGTCATGAGTGCATTCATYCGCCTGGTCCGCTGCAAYTTTTCTTCACAAGACAACAGACATAGGCTCATTCTGTTCAGGACAACCCAGAGTATAACGCCATGTCATCTTGTAACTGTACATCAAACATAGTGATCATAAACGTTGACACTATTTTACTATATACTATATTTGACTATTTTACTTTACTAAGATATGGAAATGTGAAGTGCACATTTGGACTCACTAGTGTTTGGCTTGCTTGTATGACATCAACGCCGTATTTGCTATAATCCTCAACAGCTCATCTTTCAAAATACATTGAGTCCTCTTAAGTTACAGAATTTCCRTCACTCAGACAACAAAACATTTGCAAAAGTTGCRAAATTAGCGGTAGGGATGGGGACAACTTCTTGTCCATCACGGTGCTCAAGTTCAGAACGGCTGTCAGTCAAATCCCKTACAGCGCTGTGAAGCGGAGACCCTGAGCTCTGACGTCATGTATAGCATGTTACTGTACAGCCACTGTGTTCCAATTTAGGCGCTTATCAGTGTCCAAATCTACCATTTTCAAACTGTATAAAGGGTACGAGTGTAATGGGCTACAACATTTTGCAACAGAAAACYAAAATGAGTCCAGATAGTCCTTWGCTGTTTTCGTCTGTTTGGTACCTAATGAACACAACCCTGCTTTCTCATGCCATGTGGAAATAACTCGGCATCATTGAGATCAGCAACATGACAGCGTTCATTGACACATCTCTGTGATTGACAGGTGTGGTTCTCCAACCGAAGAGCCAAGTGGAGGAGAGAGGAAAAGCTTRGCAACCAGAGGAGGTCAGGGGGTGGGACTTCCTGTTCCCAGGCTCACGCCCCCCTAAGCACTTCCTTCAACACCTCTGTCTATCACCATCAACATGGCAGCAGTTTAGGTTGGTGATGACTTCATGTGTGTGATATCGTTGACAGCGACTCTATGTTCATTTATCTAATTATACTTCAATTCAAAGTCGGAAGACAAAGGGGACAGTGGTACTTACTAACTACATTCTTGTCTTCTACTTTGCAGCAATTGTCCAGGTGAATTCTTTCTAAACCAATATGTCAAGTAATTTTTATCATGCACTGTCAACAGACTTTTTTGTGCCGGTTTRCCTAACAGAGATTAAGTCCTGCAATCGCCAATGAAAGTGCTTTTTAGTCCAGTACTAGGCTGGGGAACCCCTAGTGGGACTAAACTAGTGGACTAGGGAGACTTTACTTTGTCTGGGAAACCAGCCCTTAGTGAATAAGTCCAGGACCAAAATATGCATCATGAATTATAATTAGTGGTAGTCAAAATAACAAAATCCCACAGAACTCATCTTTTCAGTAGGATGTACTAGATTACTAAATAGGGGGCAATAGATCTATATAGCTATGTCTATATCATTACCCCTATCACATTCACCTAATATAATTGTATGTGCTGATTAGCAGATACCAAAGCAACTTACAGTAAAGTGAGTTCAAACATTTTTGTATGTGTATCATGGTGCTGGAAATGAACCCACAACCGGGACGTCGCTATGTTCTTACCAAATGTGACAATCAGGACTGTGTACTTAATGTGTTTGGGTATGTATGTCTCATTAGGATCTATGCTGATTCAGAGCYTGTCTACCCTGCCCAGCTACAGCTCTCTGTCCGTCCTCTCCACTGGAGTCCAGGTTGGCCATTCATCATTCACATCATTAGAACCTATTGACTAACCTGGGAGGAGTTTGTTTCCTCAAAAGCMTAATTTGTGGCTAGTGTGGCATTGTATTTGTCTCAACATCCCAGCAGAGAGTCATCATTGAACATGCTTCTTAGTGAATAGCTAAGAATAGTGGCAGATCTTACTTCATATATTTTGTTTGTGTAATAACGCCCTAAATTCAGGACTAGGATTAACCTCTGTCTGGCCCATGAAGTTCTGGGTTTTTACAGAAAAAGAAAAAGGGATGTTAATCGGACAACCTGAGAATTGTATGGGTCTATGAGGAAGATGTCAAAGGAATTGGTGTTTTTGGATGATTTACATTCAAGGTATCAATGTTGGATGACTGGTTTCATAAAGGTGTTATAAATACCCCTTTCAAGTAAGGTGTTACTGATGAAACAATATAGGCCTACAGTGCCATCATTATTGGCCACCATCAATGAAYGGCCAGCATACAACTGTTCTACTGTCTTTAGTCCTTGGGCCAGCGGAACAATTTGTTCACTTTGAGGTGGCCAAGGTTTGATGGCATTAAATTGTTTTCCACAAACCCCTGATCAAATGTACACTACTTGACCAAAAGTACGTGGACACCTGCTCGTCGAACATCTCATTTCAAAATCATGGGCATTAATATGGAGTTGGTCCCCCCTTTACTGCTATACCAGCCTCCAATCTTCTGGGAAGGCTTTCCACTAGATGTTGGAACGTTGCTTCYGGGACTTCCATTCAGCCACAAGAGCATTAGTGAGGGCAGGCACTGATGTTGGGCGATTAGGCCTTGCTAGTTCCAATTCATCCCAAAGGTGTTCGATGGGATTGAGGTCAGGGCTCTGTGCAGGCCAGTCAAGTTCTTCCACAARGATCTCGACAAACCATTTCTGTATGGACCTTGCTTTGTGCYCAGGGGCGTTGTTATGCTGAAACAGGAAAGGGCCTTCCTGTTGCCACAAAYTTGGAAGCACAGAATTGTCTAGAATGTCATTGTATGCTGGAACTAAGGGGCCTAGCCTGAACCATGAAAAACAGCCCTAGACCATTATTCCTCCTCCACMAAACTTTATAGTTAGCACTATGCATTGGGGCAGMTTGCGTTCTCCTGGCATCCACCAAACCCAGATTTGTCCATCGGACTGCCAGATGGTGAAGCGTGATTCATCACTCCAGAGAGCACGTTTCCACTTRTCCAGAGTCCAATGCAGCGAGCTTTACACCACTCCAGCCGACTCTTGGCATTGCGCAAGGTGATCTTAGGCTTGTGTGCGGCTGCTTGTCCTGGTGATTGGGTCTGGCTCTCCACCAGGAACCTCCCTCTCTGCCCGACGTCGTGGGGGTCAGTTCCAGGAACTAGTGTACAGGGAGGGGTACGGTCCTAAGGAACGCTGTTGGGTCCCGGTGGCCATAATCCTGGACCTCAACATRGTCCGGGATTTCCATCTKRGCCGCCCAGACCGGCCCACTCCTTACCCTTGGGGTGTCCCGATCACCAGGATGGAACATGGGAGCCTCACTGTGGTGGCGGTCCACCTGATCCTTCTGAKGGCGGACGGAGCGCTGAAGCCTCACGTGGCAGCATTCCACACCTTCTCTGCGTGCCGGAACCAATCATCCACTACAGGGGCCTCAGTCTGACTCGGAGTCCACGGAGCCAGGTTCGGCTYCTATCCCAGAATGCACTGGAAGGGAGTCACCCCGGGCGAGGAATGATGAAGTGAGTTCTGGGCGTACTCCGCCCATCGATTGAATCGGGCCCACTCCCCCTGTCGGTCCTGACAGTGACTCCTAAGGAACCTCCCTAGCTCCTGGTTGATCCTCTCCACCTGCCTGTTGGACTGAGGCCTGTACTCGGATGTGAGACTGACCGTGGGCCCCAGCTTCTCCATAAAGGCTATCCATACCCGTGACGTGAATTGGGGACCATGGTCCATAGTTCACAGTGCTGGAAGACCTGCTGGAATAGTGCCTCAGTGACCTGGAGAGCGGTAGGTGGACCAGAGAGGGATAAAATGGCAGGATTTAAAGAATCTGTCTTTTACCATAATAGTGGTAAAACCATCAGAAAAGGGGAGATCAGTGACGAAGTCTATGGACAGATGGGGCCAAGGCCCAGGAAGGGGAAGGAYTTTCCCTGCTGGAGCGTGCCATGGAGATTTGGTTTGGGCATATACGGAGCAGGAGTTGACATAGTGGGCCACCCCTACCTAGCTGAGAGAGATTGAATGGTGATACCTGGGTGTCCAGCGGTAAAGGTTTTGTGTGCCCAGGTCAACAGCTGATCCCTTACCACCGTAGGTACGTAGGTGCGCCCCCGAGGGCAGGTAGCAGGCGCAGGTTCCCTCTCCAGAGCTTGGCAGATATCCACGTATACATCCCAAAGCACGGGAGCAACGATTCAAGAGGGTGGAATAATGGGCGCACTTAGMATCGGAACCTCTCCCAAATCGTGGAGACAGGACAGGGCATCAGCTTTGATGTTCTTAGAACCTGGGCGATGTGAAATTGAATCTAGTGAAGAAAAGGGCGCACCTTGCTTGGCGCGCGCTCATCCGCCTCACCGTCCATATGTACTCGAGGTTCTGATGGTCGGTGAGGATGAGGAATGGCTCCTTGGCGCTCTGTAGCCAGTGTCTCCACTCCTCTAATGCCAACTTCACCGCCAGGAGCTGACGTCAGAGTTCCTCTCTGCAGGAGACAGTTTCTTTGAGATGTATGCACATGGATACAATTTCTATGGGTTACCTTGGCATTGGGACAGGATGGCTCCCACGCCCACTTCTGAGACCTCTGTAATCGATGCAGGGACGCAGACCCCCATACTTCTTGGTCACGAAGAAGAAGCCTGCCGATGCAGGAGAGGTGGATGAGTGGACAAAACCCTGTTGGAGAGCCTCCTGGATGCACCTCTCCATGGCCTCAGTCTCAATCACCGACAGAGGGTACACGCGGAGGCATAGAGCCTTCTAGCAGGTCGATGGCACAGTCCTAGGGGTGATGAGGAGGGGGACAGGGGGCTTAGGTCTTAGCGAAAACCTCCCGGAGATCCTGGTAAACCTCCAGGAAAATGATGATGATGGAGTACTCACGCCTTTCCCGGGAGACGGGTGTTCACGGGGCCGCCCCTCTGCGCTCATGGATCCCAGGTTGGGATGCACCGGACATCGCTGAAACTGGTGCCCCTCCTGGCCACAATAGAGCCTATTGTGAGGTGTGTGGATCCTATCTCCATAGGTTCAGGCTCTGCCTCAGGATGGCCAAAGGAGGGAGGTGAGTGGCGAGGTGGGCACCGTTGCTCCCGAGGAAGGTTATCCATATGGATGGCCATCGCAATGAGTGTGCGAGAATTGGAGTGGGCTAGAGAGAGGAGAGGAGGAGCTGGGTTCCTACGAAAGGGCAGTCTTCGYCCATCTTCGACCCCAAAAAAGATATATATACATTTTTAATTGTTTGTAAAATATGTATATAAAAAAAAGTGCAAAATGTTGCTAATATAGTACTAAGATTATATATTTTCCAAAATTGGTTGTGTTATCTGCATTACTATAGAAATGTTTTAATTATCATTAGGCATATTCCACCTATTATTGAAAGAGTTGTAGAAATGGCAGACCAATCCAATTATAACCAATGGAGCTGGGTGGCGGCCGTATTGGTTAAATCAGCATTTTCCAAGTTTTATGGTGCAGTCATTATGAAGGCATTTTGCGAAAATGGGTTACCTGTACCTCTTTGCTGGATGTAATACATTCCTATGAGATTTTTTACTGGGTGCAATGTACAGGGCAGGTTTCATGTCACATTTCTTGATGTAAACACACTTTGTAGAATCATATTGCATATAACATAATATATTTGAATTCGGACATCTTTTGGGGGATATTTTTACCACTATTCTGATAATATTTTACTAAATACATATAACTGACATGCTTGGGCCATCATGTTGGGTTGTCCTCATTGTAACACACATTTTAAGGCATTATTGGTCTTATTACACCAGTCATTAAGTTATTTACTGTACATGCAAAATCAATGCAGTTCCTCCTCATTGAAATGCATGGTGGCTTGGACTGATTATAGAGTATGATGAATCTATATAGGTAAAAAAGAATCCTCAAAGAGTCTCCTTGTTCTGTGTGTAATTTGTGTAGTTATCATCTAGGGTGCCATGTGATAATAGACCACATCCCAATAGTGTCCATTCTGGCTCTATGTACCCCAAAATGTACATTTTGCATACACAAATCTAAAATCTAATTTCTATTCACTTTTCTATTGTGCCTTATCCTTCCTTTGTTGCTCATGTTATTGTCTTTTCTTTCACTGTATCTGTGATTCACTGTATGTGTGTGTGTGATTCACTATGTCTTTGATTCACTGTGTCTGTGATTCCCTGTCTGTGAGTAGAAAGTGTCATCCCAGTCTGCCAACTCTTACTCTTGCATGTTACCCCTGTCCCCTTCCACCCTGCAGAAATGTGACTCTTCAGAGTACCCATCCCATATGCCTCCACCGTCCTCTGCCAACTCAAACACTGGTGAGTTTTACACTGTGTGCGTGTTTGTGTGTGTGTGGGTCGGTATTCTGCCCTTGGAATTGCGTTCTCATGCGAAACTAGACAGATAGCTAACTAAGTCTTCAATAAAACTCCCAAGGAGCGACTTTTCTTGAATAAATATATTGAAAACGTTTATGTTGTGAAACTGCAAAATACAGAAAAGAATATACTTTAGTATTCAATTCACATCGACATAKTGTACATTATACATTTCAAGTTGAAGTTGCATAAATACAAAGCACGTGCCAAGGTACCATGTATCTGGCATGATGCCAAACCATATAGCTAATTGTTACTCATATGGTAATTGGCTAACTCATTTAATTACTATAATAATGTGCAACCACCTCTGTACAATAACAAAGCATATTACACTAGAAACAGTAACAAAACTTCAGTATTGTATGTTTTACAAATCGTTTACATGACGCACGAGCAAAGTAATACAGCTGATGGCATACATGAAAGGCAAYGCAATTTGTGTGAGTAAATGAAACCAACTAACATTGATAAGTAAGCAATTCTATCAATAGCAATATTATCATCACTAGCAATATGCTTGAATCGAACTTACAAACAAATATTTTCCGAGGCTGAAGCGTGACAAGAAATAACTGCACTGAAAGACCTGCACCGTAGCGTTGTTTTCAGCTGCTTCTATGTGTGCAGAACGAATTCTATACTTCCTGTTTCCATACAGTCTTTAAGTACTAGAAAGCTCCACTAGGGGGCGATAAACACCATGGAACACAATGAAAATCCATCTTAACCACAGTAATAAAATAATCTGTTACCTTCTAACAGGATGGCAGKACAGTCGGCAATACAATTATATTCTCTTTGCTTTACTTTTATTGGTAAAACGCTCCAAATCTTATTATTGTCTGCATCCAACAACTTTTATGAAATTCAACTTTTATGAAAACACACTGTCTTTTGTACTCCACCTCCTATATTTTTTCTTTCACTCTCTCCTCTGCCCGTCTTTCTTTCTTTCCTTCCTCCTCCTCTCCTCTCTTGCATTCTCTCTCTCCCTTCTTGTTTTCTCTCCTTCTTCCTCCTCTCTCTTTCCTTCTTCCTGCCCCCTTGCTTTCTCTCTCCTTGCCCCCCAATCTCTCAGGACTCGTTTCTCCCGGGGTTTCGGTACCGGTGCAGCTTCCTGGGAACGAGCAGCGCATCGGCCAGAACCTCGGTCAGTACTGGGTCAGACTACAGTGAGAGAGAGGGAACGAGAATCGACTGAGGGGACCATCAATAAAACAAAGGCATACTATGAAAAGGGAGGATAAAACAAGGACACTAGATAAGAGACAGGCTTCTTTGAGTTGGTTTGGCTTGAGGAAGATCCCAATATGCATTAAATGTTTACAAATGTGCTGCCAAAATACTTTTTTTTTTTTTTTTACAACGGGAAGCATAAAAACTCATTGATATGGCATGGCTAGTTGTTCCGTAAGCATCAGTGGTGAGAGGCTGTATKTACTGTGAAGATACATTTTTTGACTCGATTATCTTAAAACATTCACCTTTTACAAACATGTTTAAAGCCTATCAGCAATCAGCCAAACATAATATTTTGTGGTGAAACAAATGTTCCGAAACAATTCAATTCTAATGGAGGCACAAGTCAGGGTTGGAGTCAATTCTATTTCATTTCCACCCAATTCAGAAAGTAAACCAAATTCAAATTCCAAATGTTCCTAATTTCAAAAGCATTGAAGAGAATCAGAATTYGAATTACAGTGTACTTCCCGATTTGACTGGAATTGAAATGGAGTTGACCCTTGGCCACAGTATTGATGTATAACAATACAGTTATAGAGAATATCACATTTATGGAAGGAAGAATGCAGCCCATTTTAGAACAACAATCATCCTCAGGTTTTGTAACAAAGACTTCAATGACAGAGCCATCAGTTTACATATTCATCAGCCAATGACAATCAAGAATCATCAGCCACCATGCAATAAGAGTTGATGTTCAGGTTAGCAACCAATCAAAAGCAAAGACCTTAGCAAATGACAATCAAGAAGAGCCAATGATTAACCACTAAGGCCGGGATTTAATCCGATCTTGCTTTGACGACAATACACCATTTAAAGGTCATTTCTGATTGAGCAGACATATGCAGAGTGAAAGCGGTCTCCCTGAAAGCGGGAACATTGCCTTTAAAAGGTGCATTGTCGCCAAAACGTGATCGGATTGAATCCCGGACTAACTAAAACTACAAAAGCAACAATATTATCAAGAGCAATGGATCAATGACCAACTGAGCGTAACCAAATATTACATAGCACTCAATCAATCATTCATAAACATAAATCAAACATTGTAATATATTGTTGATTTTATGACTAAACCGTATACTTATTTTTGTATAGACATCACCGTTGCTTCTCTCTTTAATGAACTGTAATTTAGTTATCTATTTTTCATTTCACATTTGTCACATGACCCCTGTGTGTTTTTTTTAATCGTTGAGGGACTTTGCTGTGTTAGCACTGTGTATAAGAAAAGTAATCCCTTTTGTGAAGGCATTTGAGCCCTTTAATGAATTAAAACTATGTGGAATGAGAAACTTAGTTGAACTTTTATTGGAAGGCCGGGATTCAATCAAATCCGCCATAGCAKATTTTGCAATGTCTTAGATTTGAAACTTCACACCAGGCTACCTGTGAGAGGAAGCTACCTGGTAGTAGTTGTAGGTTTTTTAGAGTACCAAGACCAGTACCCAAGACCTTTTTCTTAATGCTATTTTAAATGTGTAAATGATACTGCAGCATATTTTCCATAAGGGGACCAGAAAGTCAGTAGGCTATTGGATCTTTTTAACCATAGGTAAAAGAGCTACTGCATAAATACCACAATGTGTGTTTGATTGATTTGAGCCTAGCCTACTTCTGTTTGTGTGCCTCATTTATCTTGTACTGGAGCAATTTGTCCTGCATCCCTACCTCGGGCAACCTTGTAATTCAAACCCCAGACTAATATAACTGGGTTGGAACCAAAGTGTTGGTCGGTGTTTCATGTGGGACCGTAATTCATGTTGGACAGATAGAAGGTATAAAACAAAGATGATCTATTATATTGATAACGTAGTCGAGTGACCGCTTTACCAATGGAAATACATGTCTTTAAAAATGGAAGGCAGGCAGAAGGAGGCAGATCAGGTGGGACCATTCTTGCCAATGAGAAGGCAGTATGCATGTGAACAACAGGCAAAAATAATATTTTTCCAAAGATGCCGAAATGCCATGTGCGTCCACCTACACTTAGTATACAACATATTTAGAACACCTGCTATTTCAATGACATAAACTGACCAGGTGAATCCAGGTGACAGCTATGATCCCTTATTGATGTCACTTGTTAAATCCCCTTCAATCAGTGTAGATGAAGGGGAGGAGACAGGTTAAAGAAGGATTTTTAAACCTTGAGACAATTGAAACATGGATTGTGTATGTGTGCCATTCAGAGGGTGAATGGGCAAGAAAGAAACTGTAAGTACCTTTGAACGGGGTATGGTAGTAGGTGTCTCCAATGTAGAAACTAGTACAAATAAAGAAAAACCCTTAAATGAGAAGGTGTGTCCAAATTTTCGACTGGTACTGTGTGTATAAATATATATATAAATATAAATATATACACAGTTTTTTCACCTAAATATACACTACCGTTCAAAAGTTTGGGGTCACTTAGAAATGTCCTTGTTTTTCAAAGAAAAACACGTTTTTTTGTCCATTAAAATAACATCAAATTGATCAGAAATACAGTGTATACATTGTTAATGTTGTAAATGACTATTGTAGCTGGAAACGGCAGTTTTTTTTAAATGGAATATTTACAAAGGTGTACAGAGGCCCATTATCAGCAACTATCACTCCTGTGTTCCAATGGCACGTTGTGTTAGCTAAACCAAGTTTAGCATTTTTAAAGGCTAATTGATCATTAGAAAACCCTTTTGCAATTATGTTAGGACAGCTGAAAACTGTTGTTCTGATTAAAGAAGCAATATAACTGGCCTTCTTTAGACTAGTTGAGTATCTGGAGCATCAGCATTTGTGGGATCGATTACAGGCTCAAAATGGCCAGAAGCAAATAACTTTCTTCTGAAACTCATCAGTCTATTCTTGTTCTGAGAAATTAAGGCTATTCCATGCGAGAAATTGCCAAGAAACTGAAGATCTCTTACAACGCTGTGTACTACTCCCTTCACAGAACAGCCAAACTGGCTCTAACCAGAATAGAAAGAGGAGTGGGAGGCCCCGGTGCACAGTTGAGCAAGAGGACAAGTATATTAGAGTGTCTAGTTTGTCCTCAACTGGCAGCTTCATTAAATAGTACCCGCAAAACACCAGTCTCAACGTCAACAGTGAAGAGGCGACTCCGGGATGCTGGAGAAATGACAGTCCATCATTACTTTATGACACAAAGGTCAGTCAATCCGGATAATTTCAAGAACTTAAATCGCAAAAAACATCAAGCGCCATGATGAAACTGACTCTCATGGGGACCGCCACAAGAAAGGAAGACCCAGAGTTACCTCTGCTGCAGAGGATAAGTTCATAAGAGTTACCTGTCTCAGAAATTGCAGCCCAAATAAATCTTCACAAAGTTCAAGTAACAGACACATCTCAACATCAACTGTTCAGAGGAGATTGCGTGAATCGGGCCTACATGGTCGAATTGCTGCAAAGAAACCACTATTAAAGGACACCAATAAGAAGAAGAGACWTGTTTGGGCCAAGTAACACGAGCAATGGACATTAGACTGATGGAAATCTGTCCTTTGGTCTGATGAGTCAAAATTTTWGATTTTTGGTTCCAACCGCCATCTCTTTGTAAGACGCAGAGTAGGTGAACAGATGATTTCTACATGTGTGGTTCCCACCGTGAAGCATAGAGGAGGGGGGTGCTTTGCTGGTGACACTGTCAGTGATTTATTTAGAATTTAAGGCATACTTAATCAGCATGGCTACCACAGCATTCTGCAGCGATATGCCATCCCATCTAGTTTGCGCTTAGTGGGACTATCATTTGTTTTTCAACAGGATGATGAATCAACACTCCTCCAGGCTGTGTAAGGGCTATTTGACCAAGAAGTAGAGTGATGGAGTGCTGCATCAGATGACCTGGCCTCCACAATCTCAAATATACATTTTATTTTGATTTGTTTAACGCTTTTTCAGTTACTACATGATTCCATATGTGTTATTCGATAGTTTTGATGTCTTCACTATTATTCTACAATGTAGAAAATAGTAAAAATAAAGAAAAACCCTTGAATGAGTCCAAACCTTTGACTAGTACTGTATATATAGCTCTGGAAAAAATTAAGAGACCACTGCAAAATTATCAGTTTCTCTGGTTTTACCATTTATAGGTATGTGTTTGGGTAAAATGTTTTTTTTTTTATTCTATAAACTACTGACAACATTTCTCCACAATTCCAAATAAAAACATTGTAATTTAGAGCATTTATTTGCAGAAAATGACAACTGGTCAAAATAACAAAAAAGATATAGTGTTGTCAGACCTCGAATAATGCAAAGAAAATAAGTTCATATTCATTTTTAAACAACACAATACTAATGTTTTATCTTAGGAAGAGTACAGAAATCAATATTTGGTGGAATAACCCTGATTTTCAATCACAGCTTTCATGCGTCTTGGCATGCCAGTCTTTCACATTGATGTTGGGTGACTTTATGCCACCCCTGGCGCAAAAATTCAGGCATTTCGGCTTTGTTTGATGGCTTGTGACCATCCATCTTCCTCTTGATCACATTCCAGAGGTTTTCAATGGTGTTCAGATCTGGAGATTGGGCTGGCCGTGACAGGGTCTTGATCGGATGGTCCTCCATCCACACCTTGATTGACCTGGCTGTGTGGCATGGAGCATTGTCCTCCTGGATAAACCAATCCTCAGAGTTGGGGAACATTGTCAGAGCAGAAGGAAGCACGTTTTCTCCCTCCCACCCACCAAATTTCACAGTGGGTGCGAGACCTGGAGAGAACCAACAATTCAGTGTCTCGCACCCGCTGTGAAATTTGGTGGAGGATCAGTGATGATCTGGGGGTGCTTCAGCAAGGCGCATGAATCAAGCCACAAACAAGTTTGTCCGGGAAGAAAACGTATTTCTTTCTGCTCTGTTTTTTCCAGCAGGACAATGCTCCATGCCACACAGCCAGGTAAATCAAGGGGTGGATGGAGGACCACCAGATCAAGACCCTGTCATGGCCAGGTTTGGCCAGTTTTCTGCAAATAAATGCTCTAAATGACAATATTTTGATATGGAATTTGGGAGAAATGTTGTCAGTAGTTTATAGAATGAAACAACATTTTTTATTTTACCCAAAGTACCTTACACCACTGGAAGATAGTATTATTAGCAAAAACCTTTATTGAACCTGCGATACATAACGTTTTAGTCGATTTTCTGGCCAATGCATGCTACATTTGGATCAGTTTAGGGTCCCACAGACCGATGCACTCGTAGCTTAAACATTTAATGAATTGTTACACCCACCCTTAAGAGCCAGGCTAGTGCAGGCTTGGTTTGGCTCAAATCAGTAGTGTGAAAAAGGTGTTAGATTCCAGTGTAAGTAGGACCATGATCATAAATTACAACAAGGCTCATGTACCTGTTTACAATGTTTTGAATGGCATTTGATCTGAATGAGTTTCTATAGTAGTGACCATACATTTGCCAAAGGCTACTAAAACTACAGTAAATGTTCTATCCCTTACTTATGGGTTATTAGTGGTATAACTTGTGGATTGCAATTGAGATGATTTAACATCACCTTTTACTTGTCTCTTCCTCAATGATTTAAACCCAATGGATGACTTAAATTCTCACGTGGAACAAGGATTAGCTCTGTTTCATATTTTTTAATATTACTCTACAGTTGCTTTATGATTTTTTATGTTTTTTACCCAGTTTGCTGTCCCGGTCACTATCCTAATCTGGGTAAGTTGATTACTTTCTTCTGTGACCTACTGGTAATACACCCAGCAAATCAGAACTCAAGTTTACTCACGTAGGTTCTCTGATATGAGTGAGATATCTCACATGAGGGATTGACCTGAAACTCAGAAGCTCAAAGAACCAATCACACACATCTGTTGGAGACACTCAGGTTGAGTATGCAACCACAGTCATATTGTCCGTTCTGATCAAGACATGACAATTCTGAAGGGAGGGTAGAATGTGTTTCAGTGAAAGAAACACAGTCAGGAATTCAAGGTAATTTATGTGAGCAATGTAGAGCTGTGGGGTCCAAACTCTGTTTATTGCATTCTCCTCGTGAACTGCGCCTCAGCTTGTCGTCATCACCTTCCTTGTTGACACTACCCCTAGGGGAG
This sequence comes from Salvelinus sp. IW2-2015, assembly GCF_002910315.2. NCBI lineage: Eukaryota > Metazoa > Chordata > Actinopteri > Salmoniformes > Salmonidae > Salvelinus > Salvelinus sp. IW2-2015. The sequence goes on from NC_036858.1 coordinate 20,822,777, forward strand.
TGCCAGGAACGAAGATCAAGGGGCTCTTCCAGGGATGGCGAGCCAAGAGACATGTGGAGGTCACCTTTATCTGACGCATGTACACCAGTTCCCTGCTCTTGTGGTGAGTAGCCCACAGTTTGGTTTGCGCTCCCTCACCAGTGGTGCCGGAGCACCCTCTGGTGCCGTTAGAGCGAGGTGCCCTTTCATTATTTTTATTTGAAGGGACAGTGTTAAAACACTAGGATATGGGGACAGAGCTAGGTGGCGACTGACAGTTTGTTTTCCTGCCTTGGCTACTTTTTGGGGYGTTGCCTGGGGGCAATGTAGGATAGGAATGGTTCCCAGATTGTGTTTTGTATTTATTATGGATCCCAAGGCAGCAGCTACTCTTCCAGGGCTCTGGCAAAATTAAGGCAGTTATACAATTTTAAAAACATTACAATACATTCATTACAGAATTCACAACACACTAAGTGTGTGCCCTCAGGCCCATACTCCAGTACCACATATCTACAACACAAAATCCATATGTACGTGTGTATGTATAGTGCGTATGTTATCATGTGTGTGTATGCATGTGTCTGTGCCTATGTTTGTGTTACTTCACAGTCCCCGCTGTTCCATAAGGTGTATTTTTACCTGCTTTTTGAATCTGATTCTACTGCTTGCATCAGTTACTTGATGGGGAATAGAGTTCCATGTAGCCATGGCTCTATGTAGTACTTTGCGCCTCCCTTAGTCTGTTCTGGACTTGGTGACTGTGAAGAGACCGCTGGTGGCATGTCTTGTGGGGTATGCATGGGTGTCCGCGCTGTGTGCTAGTAATTTAAAACAGACAGCTCGGTACCTTCAGCTTATCAACAACTCTTACAAAAACAAGTAATAAGGAAGTCAATCCCGCTTCCACTTTGAGCCATGAGAGATTGTCATGCATGTCATTAATGTTAGCTCTCCGTGTACTTTTAAGGGCCAGCCGTGCTACCCTGTTTTGAGCCAACTGCAATTTTCCCCAAGTCCATCTTTGTGGCACCTGACCACACAACCGAACAGTAGTCCAGGTGCGACAAAACCAGGACCTGTAGGACCAGCCTTGTTGATAGTGTTGTTAAGAAGGTAGAGCAGCACTTTATTATGGACAGACTTCTCCTGTTGAATCAATATGTTTTGACCATGACAGTTTACAATACAGGGTTACTCCAAGCAGTTTAGTCACCTCAACTTGCTCCATTTCCACATTGTTCATTACGAGATGTAGTTGAGGTTTAGGGTTTAGTGAATGATTTGTTCCAAATACAATGCTTTTAGTTTTGGAAATATTTAGGACTAACTTATTCCTTCCTACCCATTCCGAAACTAACTGCAGCTCTTTGTTAAGTGTTGCAGTCATTGCAGTCGCTGTAGTAGCTGACGTGTATAGTGTTGAGTCATCCGCATACATAGACACGCTGGCTTTACTCAAAGCCAGTGGCATGTCGTTAGTAAAGATTTTAAAAAGCAAGGGGCCTATAAACATATACCCTGGGGAATTCCTGCTTCTACTGTGTTCTGTTAGACAAATAACTCTTTATCCACATTACAGCAGGGGGTGTAAAGCCATAACACATACGTTTTTTCCAGCAGCAGACTATGATCAATAATGTCAAAAGCTGCACTGAAGTCTAACAAAATAGCCCCCACAATCATTTTTTCATCAATTTCTCTCAGCTAGTCATCAGTCATTTGTGTAAGTGTCACGCTTGTTGAGTGTCRTTCCCTATAAGCGTGCTGAAAGTCTGTTGTCAATTTGTTTACTGTGAAATAGCATTGTATCTGGTCAAACACCATTTTTRCCAGAAGTTTACTAAGGGTTGGTAACAGGCTGATTGGTCGGCTATTTAAGCCAGTAAAGGGGGCTTTACTATTCTTAGGTAGCGGAATGGCTTTAGCTTCCCTCCAGGCCTGAGGGCACACATTTTATAGTAGGCTGAAATTGAAGATGTGGCAATATCGTACGCTATTATCCTCAGTAATTTTCCATCCAGATTGTCAGACCCCGGTGGCTTGTCATTGTTGATAGACAACAGCCATTTTTACCTCTTCTACACTGACTTTACAGAATTCAAAAGTACAATTCTTGTCTTTCATAATTTGGTCAGATATACTTAAATGTGTAGTGTCAGTGTTTGTTGCTGGCATTTCATTCCTAAGTTTGTTTATCTTGCCAAGGAAAAAGTAGCTAAGTAGTTGGCAATATCAGTGGGTTTTATGATAAATGAGCCATCTGATTCAATGAATGATGGAGCCAAGTTGGCTTTTTTCCCCAAAATGTAATTTAAGGTGCTCCAAAGCTTTATACTATATATTTCTGCCAATCAGTTGGTCTGACAGGCTTATTTGCCATACCTTTTGCCTCATCCCTCTCAACCATAACATTTTTAAAATCCTCATCAATCAAAGGGGATTTAAGAGTTTTTACAGATCATTTTCTTAATGGGTGCGTGCTTATTAATAACTAGAAAAAGCAATTTCATAAATGTGTCAAGTGCAGTGTCTGGTTGCTCCTCATCACACACCACAGACCAGTAAATATTCTTTACATCATCATCATATGAATCCCTACAAAACAAGTTATTAGAGATTGATGGGAAATAGAGTTCCATGTAGCCATGGCTCTAATGTAGTACTTTGCGCTCCCTTAGTCTGTTGTGGACTTGGTGACTGTGAAGAGACCGCTGGTGGCATGTCTTGTGGGGTATGCATGGGTGTCCGCGCTGTGTGCTAGTACATTTAACAGCGACGCTGGACTTCAGCTTATCACAACTCTTACAAAAAACAAGTAATAAGGAAGTCAATCCGCTTCCACTTTGAGCCATGAGAGATTGTCATGCATGTCATTAATGTTAGCTCTCCGTGTACTTTTAAGGGCCAGCCGTGCTAACCCTGTTTTGAGCCAACTGCAATTTTCCCCAAGTCCATCTTTGTGGCACTGACCACACAACCGAACAGTAGTCCAGGTGCGACAAAACCAGGACCTGTAGGACAGCCTTGTTGATAGTGTTGTTAAGAAGGTAGAGCAGCACTTTATTATGGACAGACTTCTCCTGTTGAAATCAATATGTTTTGACCATGACAGTTTACAATACAGGGTTACTCCAAGCAGTTTAGTCACCTCAACTTGCTCATTTCCACATTGTTCATTACGAGATGTAGTTGAGGTTTAGGGTTTAGTGAATGATTTGTTCCAAATACAATGCTTTTAGTTTTGGAAATATTTAGGACTAACTTATTCCTTCCTACATACATAGACACGCTGGCCTTAAACTGCAAGAGCCAGTGGGCAATGGTCGTTAGTAAAGATTTTAAAAAGCAAGGGGCTATAAACATATACCCTGGGGAATTCCTGCTTCTACTGTGTTTCTGTTAGACAAATAACTCTTTATCCACATTACAGCAGGGGGTGTAAAGCCATAACACATACGTTTTTTTCCAGCAGCAGACTATGATCAATAATGTCAAAAGCTGCACTGAAGTCTAACAAAATAGCCCCACAATCATTTTTTCATCAATTTCTCTCAGCTAGTCATCAGTCATTTGTGGTTAGTG
>NC_036858.1:20826365-20840987 GCF_002910315.2 Salvelinus sp. IW2-2015
ATATTGTATGACCTCGTATACACTATATTAGATGTCCCATTCTTTGGAATTTGGGTTTTCCTAGATATGGCTATTATAATGTGATCACGAATCCTATGGATTTGGATACTACTTTGAAGCACATTTCTGGCAGGCATTAGTAAATCTGTGATCAATACATGTTGATGATTTCATTCCTGTGTGTTTGTAAATACCCTGGTCGGTTGACTGACAACCTGAACCAGGTTGCAGGCACTACAGTTTAAAGATTTTCTTGAGTAGGCAGCTTGATGAGAGCCAGTCATATTTTAAATCATGCAGAAAATATATACTGTTGATATCACATAAACTCAGCAAAAAAAGAAACGTCCCTTTTTCAGGACCCTGTCTTTTTCAAAGATAATTGCAAAAATCCAAATAACTTCACAGATCTTCTTGTAAAGGTTTAAACACTGTTTCCCATGCTTGTTCAATGAACAATAAACAATTAATGAACAGCACCTGTGGAACGGTCGTTAAGACATCTAACAGCTCTACAACATAGACAATTAAGGCACAGTTATGAAAACTTAGGACACTAAAAAACCGTTCTACTGACTCTGAAAAACACAAAAAGAAAGATGCCCAGGGTCCCTCTCATCTGTGTGAACGTGCCTTAGGCATGCTGCAAGGAGGCATGAGGACTGCAGATGTGGGCCAGGGCAATAAATTGCAATGTCCGTACTGTGAGACGCCTAAGACAGCGCTACAGGGAGACAGGACGGACAGCTGATCGTCCTGCGGTGGCAGACCACGTGTAAACACCTGCACGACATGGCGTACATCGGTACATCCGAACATCACACCTGCGGGACAGGCAACAACAACTGTCCGAGTTAACCACCAGGAACGCACAATCCCTCCATCAGTGCTCAGGCTATCCCGCATAGGCTGAGAGAGGCTGGACTGAGGGCTTGTAGGCCTGTTGTAGGCAGGTCCTCACCAGACATCATCGACAACCAGGTCGCTTATGGGCACAAACCCACCGTCGCTGGACCAGACAGGACTGGAAAAAAGTGCTCTTCACTTGACGATTCACGGTTGGCTTTGTACTCACAGGGGTGATGATCGGATTCGGGTTTCGTCGAAGGAATGAGCGTTACAACCGGGCCTGTACTCTGGAGGGGGATTTGATTTGGAGGTGGAGAGCCGTCATGGTCTGTGTGCACAGCATCCTCGACTGAGCTTGTTGTCATTGCAGGGCAATCTCACGCGTGGCATTACAGGGAAGACATTATCCTCCTCATGTGGTACCTTCCTGCAGGCTCATCCTGACATGACCTTCCAGCATGACAATGCCACCAGCATACTGCTGCGTTCTGTGCATGATTTCCTGCAAGACAGAATGTCAGTGTTCTGACATGGCCAGCGAGAGCCGGATCTCAATCCCATTGAGCACGTCTGGGACCTGTTGGATCGGAGGGTGGGGCTAGGGCCATTCCCCCCAGAAATGTCGGGAACTTGCAGGTCCCTGGTGGAAGAGTGGCAACATCTCACAGCAGAACTGGCAAATCTGGTGCAGTCCATGAGGAGGAGATGCACTGCAGTACTTAATACAGCTGGTGGTCACACCAAATACTGACTCTAACTTTTGATTTTGACCGCCCCTTTGTTCAGGACACATTATTCCATTTCTGTTAGTCACATGTCTGTGGAACTTGTTTCAGTTTGTCTCAGTTGTTGAATCTTATGTTCAAAAATATTTTACACATGTTAAGTTTGCTGAAAATAAACACAGTTGACAGTGAAGGACGTTTATTTTTTTGCTGAGTTTAGATATAGGAATCGCTACAAAAATCAACAAATAGCGGGTAACCACCGCAATCACGCATTCTTCAGTATGTGAAAATAGAATGTTTAAGACACCATATAAACAAAAGTAATGTGGACACCCCTTCAAATGAGTGGATTCGGCTACATCCGTTGCTGACGGTGTATAAAATGAGCACTACAGCCCTGCAATCTCCATAAGGAAAACATTGGCATGAAATGGGAATTCCTTGGCCGAGTAGTCGCACAACAAGTCTAAGATCACCATGCGCAATGCACGCATCGGCTGGAGGAGGAATAATGGTCTGGGGCTGTTTTTCATGGTTTGGTCTAGTCTCCTTAGTTCCAGTGAAGGGAAATCTTAATGCTACAGCATAAAATGACATTCTAGCAATTCTGTGGTCCAACTTTGTGGCAACCAGTTTGGGGAAGGCCTTTTCCTGTTTCAGCATGAACAATGCCCTGTGCACAAAGCCAGGTCCATACAGAAATGGTTTGTCGAAATCAGTATGGAAGAACTTGACTGGCCTGCACGGAGCCTGACCCAACCCCATCAAACACCTTTGGGATGAATTGGAACGCCGACTGGCGAGCTAGGCAAATAGCCCAACATCCGTGCCCGACCGCATCTAATGCTCTTGTGGGGCTGAATGGAAGCAAGTCCCTGCAGTAATTAGTGGAGCCCGACCGCACTAATGCACTTGTGGCTGAATGGAAGCAAGTCCCAACATCAGTGGAAGCCTTTCCAGAAGAGATCCAAGATGGCGTAGCAGTGCAGACATGGTTTGGTCGTTCTCGCTCGTGTACGTTTTTGTATTTTTTTTGTTGTATAATTTAATTTATGTGTCAATCTCTTTTCATTTTTTAAATTAAAGATATACCTTCCCGGTAACCCCTCACCCATATGTCTATGGATCCGCTATTTTTAGACCTCATAGCACAGAACCTCCATCAGAAGCTAGCCATCAGAAGCTAACGACGCTAATTATAGCTACTAGCTATTTAGTTTGTCAGCCACTGCTATGCGGCTTAAACTTTCTGCACAGTACACAGATTGTTAGCTGGATAATACTTGCCAGCCGACAGTATCGGAACTGGTTTCATCCATACACCGCGGGATTCCTGCGTAAGCCTGGACATTAGTCTGCATCATCACAGCTAGCTAGCTGCCACCGAGTGGGCCCAGCCGAAGCTTAGCTCTAGAGCCAGGCCCACCTCCCGTCCCGCTCAGGTGTCACTGTGTGCGGCCTGGACATAGCTGATGCGCTCCGGACTCTACCGCAACACGGCCTAGAATCGCACTACTCACCGGATCCTGCCTGTAAGCTCTGGACTTTGCATCGATCAACGCTGCTCTGCTACTTGCTACCGAGTGGGCTATAGTGGCTAAGCCCCTGTCCGAAGTATCTCTGGTCTGGTACCCGGTTATAGCCGCGAGCCAGCAGCATCTCCCGGTTAGCAAACCGAAATTATACAACTACAATACCTCTTTCGCAACAGTGGCTCCCCTGGCCTTTGTCGACGACGGGCCCCGCTCCGTACCACCACGACGGGTTGCGAGCGTAACTCTATCGCACTGTGCCCTCAAACCGGGATTTGCCGGACGTCGAGCAGACGCTTCTACTAGCCGGCGGCCTGCTAAGTTTAAACGTGCGTGTCCTCCGCTTGCTAGCGTAGTAAAAGACTACCTGCAGCGGCTTCACTGTTTCATCTATTGCTGTTCATGGACCTTATGATCACTTGGCACATAGCTGATGCTGCTGACCTGTTCATTAAATCACGGTACTCCATTTGTTTATTTGGTTTTATCCTGCTGCCCAGCCTCGAACTCAGGCCCCTGTGCCTTTGGTGTGGTAGTTAACCGACCCTCTCTGCCCATTCAGCCATTTTACCTGGCTTGTTGTTTCTTAGCTGATTGCTGTTGTGTCTTAACACCCGTTGATGTCTTAGCTAGCTCTCCCAATCAACCCCTGTGATTGCTTTATGCCTCGCTTTATGTTCTGCTTTCAAAATGTCAATATGCTTGTATACTGTTGTTCAGGATAGTTATCAGGAGGACAGTTGGCAATATTCGCAGAGATAGCCTGCAAAGTTCTGTCATTACTTTCCAGGTTATGCCCAAACAGTTCGAGCTTCTAATTAAAAAAATAATCTCTCCAGAAATAAGTCTCTCACTGTTGCGCCTGTTATAGACTTCGTATGTTCGGAATACCCCTCGGCTCCCAATTGTGCCTGGAACACCATATGTGAAATTGATTGCCCCCCATCTATGTCTTCAGAGTCAATTCTGTTAGGTGACCTAAACTGGGAATATGAACTTAACACCACCTGCAGTCCTCCAAGCTAGATGCCTCAATCTCATCCGGGCCCTTCTTTGGACAGCTGTGTTAACTTCTTTGATATAGGGGGCAGCATTTTCACCTGTTTGGATGAATTGCGTGCCCATAGTGAACTGGCTCTACTCTGTCCCAAGATGCTAATTATGTAATCTCTATTATACTATTGAATAGAAAACACTTGAAGTTTCTAAAACTGTTTTGAATTATGACTGTGAGTATAACAGAACCATATGGCAGGCACAAAACCTGAGAAGAAATCAAACAGGAAGTGAAAATTCTGAGACTGGTCGATGTTCACACTAGTCATCAACCTATTCAATTCCCCTGTAAATATGGATCTGTTTGCACTTCCTACGTCTTCCACTAGATGTCAACAGTGCTGTAGAATGCCTGAATGCGCCTCTAGTGTGATGTGGGTGCCCCGGATGGGAGGTGTTTCAGTCATTGTCTGGCAGATTTGGCCAGTTGCTTGGTCACGCTGCTTTCCTCATGATATAGGCCAGCGTTTAGTTACTTATAGAGACTGAAAAGCATTCTCCGGTTGGAGCCTTATTGGATATAAATGATAACAACATCCTGAAAGATTGATTCTCTACTAAGTTTGACCAGTTTATTCGACTTGTAATATAACTTTTTGAAGTTTTCGTCCGACGTTTTGCCTGCATTGCGCGAGCGTTGGACCGTGTACTACACATCTACTACACATGCTAGCAAAGTCGCTAATTGGACATAAGTAATTGGAGCATTATCAGAACAAAGCAACAACGATTTTATTGTGGAACTAGATTCTGGCAGTGCAATTCTGATGAAACATAATCAAGGTAAGGGGAATATGTATGATCGTAATTTATTTCTGTTGACTCCAAACATGGGGAGAAAGGTTGTTAAATCTGAGCGCCGTCTAGATTTATTCATGGTGTGCTTTTTATGCGTAAGTTAACAAAAAAATTGACACAGGCGGCTTGCATTAAGAACAATGTTATCTTTAATTAATGTGTACCTGTATCTTTCATCAAGTTGTATGATGAGTACTTCTGTTATTTACCGGCTCTCTAATTACTACCGGATATTTGTGAGGCATTTTCTGAACATGGCGCCAATATAAACTGAGATTTGGGATAGTTTATCTTGGAATGACTGGTGTGTCTTGGCTATGTTAGATATGCACATTATCGAACAAAACATAACTGTATTGTGTAACATGATGTCCTATGAGTGTCATCTGATGAAGATCATCAAGGTTCGAGATTAATTTTTATCTCTATTTCTGCTTTTGTGGACTACTATCTTTTTGCTGGGGAAAATGGCTGTGTTTTTCTGTGGGCTATGTACTGAGTGGCTAACATAATTGTTGGTGTGCTTTCCCCATAATCCTTTTTTGAAATCAGACATGTTGGCTGGATTCACAAGTCGACATGTGTAGCTTTAATTTTGGTGCTTTCATGTGTGATTTCATGAAACGATTGATTTTTAAAGTAAATAGTTTGAATTTGGCGCGCTACATCTTATTCTTGGATTTTGGCCCAGGGGACGCTACGTCCCCACCTATCCCAGAGAAGTTACAAACCTCCATAAGAAGTTTCAATGCCATAAACACTGTCTAGATTCTGTGCCACACTGCTCCAGAGCCTCCAATGCTCTTAAACGGCTAGTAAGACTAAATGCATGCTTTCAACGTTCGCCTGCCCGTCACCCGGCCCGCTTCCAGACTAGCATCACTACTCTGGTCGGTTCTGACTTGGAATATGGACACTACAAATACCTAGGTGTCTGGCTAGCTGTAAACTCTCCTTCCAGACTCATATTAAACATCTCCATCAAATAAATCTAGAATGTTTCCTGTTTCGCAACAAAGCTTCCTTCACTCAGCAGCCGCCAAACATAACCTCGTAAAATCGATATCGTACCGACCTCGACTTCGGCGATGTCAATTTACTAAAATAGCTCCAACATCTACTTGCTCAGCAAACTGGATGCAGCCATATCACTGTGCCATCCGTTTTGTTCACCAAAGCGCATATACCACCACCACTGCGACCTATATGCCTCTAGTCGGCTGGCGCATCGCTACATATTCGTCGCAGACCCACTAAGCTCCAGGTTAACTATATTCTATGCTAGGTAAAGCTCGCCTTATAATCAGTCTGACTGGCCAACGATAACAACCACCCACCTGTAGCGACGCGCTCCAGCCGGTATACTCCACTGGTCTATCCCCAAAGCCAACACCTCCTTTGGACGCCTTTCCTTCCAGTCTCTGCTGCCATCGACTGGAACGAATTACAAAAAGTGCCTGAAGCTGGAGACTTATATTGCCCTCACTACTTTAAACAATCAGCTATCTGAAGCAGCTTAACCGATTCTGCACGACGCACATAGTCCATCTGTAAATAGCCTCATCCAATCTACTACCTCATCCCCATATTGTTTTTTATTTACTTTTCTGCTCGTTTGCACACCAGTATTTCAGCTTGCACATCTCATCTGCACACTATCACTCCAATGTTAATTTTGTAAGTGTCACGCTTGTTGAGTGTCTTTCCCTATAAGCGTGCTGAAAGTCTGTTGTCAATTTGTTTACTGTGAAATAGCATTGTATCTGGTCAAACACCATTTTTCCCAGAAGTTTACTAAGGGTTGGTAACAGGCTGATTGGTCGGCTATTTAAGCCAGTAAAGGGGGCTTTACTATTCTTAGGTAGCGGAATGGCTTTAGCTTCCCTCCAGGCCTGAGGGCACACATTTTATAGTAGGCTGAAATTGAAGATGTGGCAATATCGTACGCTATTATCCTCAGTAATTTTCCATCCAGATTGTCAGACCCCGGTGGCTTGTCATTGTTGATAGACAACAGCCATTTTTACCTCTTCTACACTGACTTTACAGAATTCAAAAGTACAATTCTTGTCTTTCATAATTTGGTCAGATATACTTAAATGTGTAGTGTCAGTGTTTGTTGCTGGCATTTCATTCCTAAGTTTGTTTATCTTGCCAAGGAAAAAGTAGCTAAGTAGTTGGCAATATCAGTGGGTTTTATGATAAATGAGCCATCTGATTCAATGAATGATGGAGCCAAGTTGGCTTTTTTCCCCAAAATGTAATTTAAGGTGCTCCAAAGCTTTATACTATATATTTCTGCCAATCAGTTGGTCTGACAGGCTTATTTGCCATACCTTTTGCCTCATCCCTCTCAACCATAACATTTTTAAAATCCTCATCAATCAAAGGGGATTTAAGAGTTTTTACAGATCATTTTCTTAATGGGTGCGTGCTTATTAATAACTAGAAAAAGCAATTTCATAAATGTGTCAAGTGCAGTGTCTGGTTGCTCCTCATCACACACCACAGACCAGTAAATATTCTTTACATCATCATCATATGAATCCCTACAAAACATATTGTATGACCTCGTATACACTATATTAGGCCCATTCTTTGGAATTTGGGTTTTCCTAGATATGGCTATTATAATGTGATCACGACATCCTATGGATTTGGATACTACTTTGAAGCACATTTCTGCAGCATTAGTAAATCTGTGATCAATACATGTTGATGATTTCATTCCTGTGTTGTTTGTAAATACCCTGGTCGGTTGACTGACAACCTGAACCAGGTTGCAGGCACTACAGTTTAAAGATTTATCTTGAGTAGACAGCTTGATGAGAGCCAGTCAATATTTAAATCATGCAGAAAATATATCACTGTTGATATCACATAAACTCAGCAAAAAAAGAAACGTCCCTTTTTCAGGACCCTGTCTTTCAAAGATAATTTGCAAAAATCCAAATAACTTCACAGATCTTCCTTGTAAAAGGTTTAAACACTGTTTCCCATGCTTGTTCAATGAACAATAAACAATTAATGAACATGCACCTGTGGAACGGTCGTTAAGACATTAACAGCTTACAGACAATAGACAATTAAGGGCACAGTTATGAAAACTTAGGACACTAAAGAAACCGTTCTACTGACTCTGAAAAACACCAAAAGAAAATGCCCAAGGTCCCTGCTCATCTGCATGAATGTGCCTTAGGCATGCAAGGAGGCATGAGGACTGCAGATGTGGCCAGGGCAATAAATTGCAATGTCCGTACTGTGAGACGCCTAAGACAGCGCTACAGGGAGACAGGACGGACAGCTGATCGTCCTCGCGGTGGCAGACCACGTGTAACAACACCTGCACAGGATCGGTACATCCGAACATCACACCTGCGGGACAGGCAACAACAACTGTCCGAGTTACACCAGGAACGCACAATCCCTCCATCAGTGCTCAGGCTATCCGCAGTAGGCTGAGAGAGGCTGGACTGAGGGCTTGTAGGCCTGTTGTAAGGCAGGTCCTCACCAGACATCACCGACAACCAGGTCGCTTATGGGCACAAACCCACCGTCGCTGGACCAGACAGGACTGGAAAAAAGTGCTCTTCACTGACGATTCACGGTTTTGTCTCACCAGGGGTGATGATCGGATTCGGGTTTATCGTCGAAGGAATGAGCGTTACACCGAGGCCTGTACTCTGGAGGGGGATTGATTTGGAGGTGGAGAGCCCGTCATGGTCTGTGTCACAGCATCCTCGGACTGAGCTTGTTGTCATTGCAGGCAATCTCAACGCTGTGCATTACAGGGAAGACATTATCCTCCCTCATGTGGTACCCTTCCTGCAGGCTCATCCTGACATGACCCTCCAGCATGACAATGCCACCAGCCATACTGCTCGTTCTGTGCATGATTTCCTGCAAGACAGGAATGTCAGTGTTCTGACATGGCCAGCGAAGAGCCCGGATCTCAATCCCATTGAGCACGTCTGGGACCTGTTGGATCGGAGGGTGAGGGCTAGGGCCATTCCCCCCAGAAATGTCCGGGAACTTGCAGGTCCCTGGTGGAAGAGTGGCAACCATCTCACAGCAGAACTGGCAAACTGGTGCAGTCCATGAGGAGGAAGGCACTGCAGTACTTAATCAGCTGGTGGTCACACCAAATACTGACTCTAACTTTTGATTTTGACGGCGCCCCTTTGTTCAGGACACATTATTCCATTTCTGTTAGTCACATGTCTGTGGAACTTGTTCAGTTTGTCTCAGTTGTTGAATCTTATGTTCAAACAAATATTTACACATGTTAAGTTTGCTGAAAATAAACACAGTTGACAGTGAAAGGACGTTTATTTTTTTGCTGAGTTTAGATATAGGAATACGCTACCAAAATCAACAAATAGCGGGTAACCACGCAATCACGCATTCTCAGTATGTGAAAATAGAATGTTTAAGACACCATATAAACAAAAGTATGTGGACACCCCTTCAAATGAGTGGATTCGGCTACATCCGTTGCTGACAGGTGTATAAAATCGAGCACACAGCCATGCAATCTCCATAAGGAAAACATTGGCATGAAATGGGATTCCTTGGCCGAGTAGTCGCACACAAGTCTAAGATCACCATGCGCAATGCCACGCATCGGCTGGAGGAGGAATAATGGTCTGGGGCTGTTTTTCATGGTTTGGTCTAGTCTCCTTAGTTCCAGTGAAGGGAAATCTTAATGCTACAGCATAAAATGACATTCTAGGCAATTCTGTGGTTCCAACTTTGTGGCAACAGTTTGGGGAAGGCCTTTTCCTGTTTCAGCATGACAATGCCCCTGTGCACAAAGCCAGGTCCATACAGAAATGGTTTGTCGAAATCAGTATGGAAGAACTTGACTGGCCTGCACGGAGCCCTGACCTCAACCCCATCAAACACCTTTGGGATGAATTGGAACGCCGACTGCGAGCTAGGCCAAATAGCCCAACATCCGTGCCCGACCGCACTAATGCTCTTGTGGCTGAATGGAAGCAAGTCCCTGCAGTAATGTAGTGGAAGCCCGACCGCACTAATGCTCTTGTGGCTGAATGGAAGCAAGTCCCAACATCTAGTGGAAGCCTTCCCAGAAGAGATCCAAGATGGCGTAGCAGTGCAGACATGGTTTGTCGTTCTCTCGTGTACGTTTTGTATTTTTTGTTGTTGTATAATTTAAGTTTATGTTCAATCTCTTTTCCATTTTTTAAATTAAATATACCTTCCGGTAACCCGCCTCACCCAATGTGATATGGATCCGCTATTTTTAGACCTCATAGCCAGAACCTCCATCAGAAGCTAGCCATCAGAAGCTAACCAGCTAATTAGCTACTAGCTATTTAGTCATTGTCAGCCACTGCTATCGGCCTTTACTTTCTGCACAGACACCAGACACTTTTAGCCTGGATAATACTTGCCAGCCTGACAGTATCGGACTGTTTCCATCACTACAACGCCGGATTTCCTGCCGTAAGCCCTGGACCATTAGTCCTGATCATCACAGCTAGCTAGCTGCCACCGAGTGGCCCAGCCCCGAAGCTAGCTCTGAGCCAGGCCCACCTCCCGGCCCGCTCAGTGATCACTCGGCTACATAGCTGATGCCTCCCGGACTCTATCCCAACACGGCTAGAATCCACTACTCCACCGGATCCTTGCCGTAAGCTCTGGACCTTTGCATCGGATCAACGCTGCTAGCTAGCTGCTACCGAGTGGCTATAGTGGCTAACGCCCCTGTCCCGAAGCTAGCACCGGTTATCCGCGAGCCAGACGCATCTCCCGGTTAGCAAACGAAATTACTACAACTACAATACCTCTTTCGCCAACTGGCCTGGACCCTTTGTCGACACGGTGCCCCGTCGTACCACCACGACTGGTCTGCCGACGTAACTCTATCCACTGTGCCCTCAACCGGGATTTGCCGGACGTCGGAGCAGACGCTTCTACTAGCCGCGGCCTGCTAAGTTTAAACGCTGTGTCTCCCGCTTGCTAGCGTAGTAAAGACTACCCAGCGGCTTCACTGTTTCATCTATTGCTGTTCAATGGACCCTATGATCACTTGGCTACATAGCTGATGCCTGCTGGACTGTTCATTAATCACGGTACTCCATTTTGTTTATCTGTCTGCCCCAGCCTCGAACTCAGGCCCTGTGCCTTATGTGTAGTTAACCGAACCTCTCTGCCCATTCATCGCCATTTTACCAGTTGTTGTTGTCTTAGCTGATTAGCTGTTGTTGTCTTACCCGTTGATGGCTTAGCTAGCTCTCCCAATCAACACCTGTGATTGCTTTATGCCTCGCTTTATGTCTCTTTCAAATGTCAATATGCCTTGTATACTGTTGTTCAGGATAGTTATCAGGAGGAGTTGCAATATACTGCAGAGATAGCCTGCAAAGTTCTGTCATACTTTCCAGGTCTATGCCCAAACAGTTCGAGCTTCTAATTAAAAAAATGAATCTCTCCAGAAATAAGTCTCTCACTGTTGCCGCCTGTTATAGACCCCCCTCGGCTCCCAATTGTGCCCTGGACACCATATGTGAATTGATTGCCCCCCATCTATCTTCAGAGTTCATTCTGTTAGGTGACCTAAACTGGGATATGCTTAACACCCCTGCAGTCCTACAAGCTAGATGCCCTCAATCTCATCCGGCCCTTCTTTGGACACTGTGTTAANCTTATGTTCAAACAAATATTTACACATGTTAAGTTTGCTGAAAATAAACACAGTTGACAGTGAAAGGACGTTTATTTTTTTGCTGAGTTTAGATATAGGAATACGCTACCAAAATCAACAAATAGCGGGTAACCACGCAATCACGCATGACGCATTCTCAGTATGTGAAAATAGAATGTTTAAGATACCATATGTACAAAAGTATGTGGACACCCCTTCAAATGAGTGGATTCGGCTATATCCGTTGCTGACAGGTGTATAAAATTGAGCATACAGCCATGCAATCTCCATAGACAAACATTGGCATGAAATGGTATTCCTTGGCCGAGCAGTCGCACACAAGCCTAAGATCACCATGCGCAATGCGACGCATCGGCTGGAGGAGGAATAATGGTCTGGGGCTGTTTTTCATGGTTTGGTCTAGTCTCATTAGTTCCAGTGAAAGGAAATCTTAATGCTACAGCATAAAATGACATTCTAGGCAATTCTGTAGTTCCAACTTTGTGGCAACAGTTTGGGGAAGGCCTTTTCTTGTTTCAGCATGACAATGCCCCTGTGCACAAAGCCAGGTCCATACAGAAATGGTTTGTCGAAATCAGTATGGAAGAACTTGACTGGCCTGACCTCAACCCCATCAAACACCTTTGGGATGAATTGGAACGCCGACTGCGAGCTAGGCCAAATAGCCCAACATCCGTGCCCAACCGCACTAATGCTCTTGTGGCTGAATGGAAGCAAGTCCCTGCAGTAATGTTCCAACATCTAGTGGAAGCCTTCCCAGAAGAGATCCAAGATGGCGTAGCAGTGGAGACATGGTTTGTCGTTCTCCCGTGTACGTTTTGTATTTTTTTTTTGTATATATTTAAATTTATGTTCAATCTCTTTTATTTTATTTTATTGAATATACCTTCCGGTAACCAGCCTCACCCAATATGATACGGATCCGCTATTTTTAGACCTCATAGCCAGAACCTCCATCAGAAGCTAGCCATCAGAAGCTAACCAGCTAATTAGCTACTAGCTATTTAGTTATTGTCAGCCACTGCTAGCGGCCTTTACCTTCTGCACAGACACTTTTAGCCTGGATAATACTTGCCAGCCTGACAGTATCGGACTGTTTTCTCCACTACAACGCCGGATTCCTGCCGTAAGTCCTGGACCATTAGTCCTGATCATCACAGCTAGCTAGCTGCCACCGAGTGGCCCAGCTCCGAAGCTAGCTCAGAGCCAGGCCCACCTCCCGGCCCGCTCAGTGATCACTCGGCTACATAGCTGATGCCTTCCGGACTCTACCCCAACACGGCTAGAATCCACTACTCCACCGGATCCTTGCTGTAAGCTCTGGACCTTTGCATCGGATCAACGCTGCTAGCTATCTGCTATCGAGTGGCTATAGTGGCTAACACCCCTGTTCCGAAGCTAGCACCGGTTAGCCGCGAGCCAGACGCATCTCCCGGTTAGCAAACGAAATTACTACAACTACAATACCTCTTTCGCCAACTGGCCTGGACCCTTTGTCGACACGGCGCCCCGTCGTACCACCACGACTGGTCTGCCGACGTAACTCTATCCGCTGTGCCCTCAACCGGGATTTGCCGGACGTCGGAGCAGACGCTTCTACTAGCCGCGGCCTGCTAAGTTTAAACGCCGTGTCTCCCGCTTGCTAGCGTAGTAAAGACTACCCAGCGGCTTCACTGTTTCATCTATTGCTGTTCAATGGACCTTATGATCACTTGGCTACATAGCTGATGCTGGACTGTTCATTAATCACGGTACTCCATTTTGTTTATTTTGTTTATCTGTCTGCCCCAGCCTCGAACTCAGGCCCTGTGCCTTGTGTGTAGTTAACCGACCCTCTCTGCCCATTCATCGCCATTTTACCGGTTGTTGTTGTCTTAGCTGATTAGCTGTTGTTGTCTTTCCCGTTGATGTCTTAGCTAGCTCTCCCAATCAACACCTGTGATTGCTTTATGCCTGTATACTATTGTTTAGGATAGTTATCATTGTTTTAGTGTACTGCGGAGCCCCTAGTCCCAGTCAACATGCCTCAGATACGCTAGTTATACGCTAGCATAACTAGCGTGTCCAGAGATGCAACCTCTCTTATCATCTTTCAATGCCTGGGTTTTTCTACACTGTACCAGCATCCCACCATACCTGTCTGTACATTATGCCCTGCATCTATTCTACCACGCCCAGAAATCTGCTCCTTTTATCCTCTGTCCTCAATGCACTAGACAACCAGTTTTGATAGCCATTAGCCATACCCTCATCCTACTCCTCCTCTGTTCCTCGGGTAATGTGGAGGTTAACCCAGGCCCTGCGTGTCCCCAGGCCCTGTGTGTCCCCAGGCACTCTCATTTCTTGACTTCTGTAACCGAAAAAGCCTTGGTTTCATGCATGTTAACATCAGAAGCCTCCTCCCTAAGTTTGTTTTACTCACTGCTTTAGCACACTCCGCTAACCCTGATGTCCTTGCCGTGTATGAATCCTGGCTTAGGAAGGCCACCAAAAATTCTGAGATTTCCATCCCCAACTACAACATTTTCCATCAAGATATAACTGCCAAAGGGGAAGGAGTTGCAATATACTGCAGAGATAGCCTGCAAAGTTCTGTCATACTTTCCAGGTCTATGCCCAAACAGTTCGAGCTTCTAATTTTAAAAATGAATCTCTCCAGAAATAAGTATCTCGCTGTTGTTGCCTGTTATAGACCCCCTCAGCTCTCAGCTGTGCCCTGGACACCATATGTGAATTGATTGCCCCACATCTATCTTCAGAGTTCGTTCTGTTAGGTTACCTAAACTGGGATATGCTTAACACCACGGCAGTCCTACAAGCTAGATGCCCTCAATCTCATCCGGCCCTTCTTTGTACACTGTGTTAACAAACCTCCAAACGAGTTTCAATGCCATACAACACTCCTTCTGTGGCCTCCAACTGCTCTTAAACGCTAGTAAAACTAAATGCATGCTTTTCAACTGTTCGC
>NC_036858.1:20841012-21006760 GCF_002910315.2 Salvelinus sp. IW2-2015
ATTATAAGACCCCCTCGGCTCCCAATTGTGCCCTGGAACAACATATGTGAATTGATTGCCCCCCATCTATCTTCAGAGTTCGTTCTGTTAGGACCTAAACTGGATATGACTTAACACCCTGCAGTCCTACAAGCTAGATGCCCTCAATCCATCCGGGCCCTTTTGGACACTGTGTTAACTTCTTTGATATAGGGGCAGCATTTCCACTGTTTGGATGAATTGCGTGCCCCATAGTTGAACTCGCTCTACTCGTCCCAGATGCTAATTATGATAATTATTATACTATTGAATAGAAAAACCTTGAAGTCTTCTAAAACTGTTTGAATTATGACTGTGAGAATAACAGGAACCTAGCAGGCCAAAACCTGAGAAGAAATCAAACAGGAAGTGAAAATTCTGAGACTGTCGATGTTAACATCATCACCTTATTTCAATTCCCTGTAAATATGGATCTGTTTGCACTTCCTTACGTTCTTCCACTAGATTCAACAGTCGTAGAATGCTGAATTAGCTCTAGTGTGATGTGGGGCCCGATGGGAGGTGTTCAGTCATTGGTCTGCCAGATTTGGCCAGTCTTGGTCACGCGCTTTCCTCATGATATCGCCAGCGTTTGTTACTATAGAACTGAAAAGCATTCTCCGGTTGGGCCTTCTGGATATAAATATAACAAATCCTGAAGATTATCTCTACTAAGTTTGACCAGTTTATCGACTTGAATATAATCTTTTGAAGTTTCGTCCGACGCTTTGCCTGCATTGCGCGAGCGTTGAACCGATGTACTAACATCTACTACACAATCTAGCAAAGTGCTAATTGGACATAAGTAATTGAGCATTATCGACAAAGCAACAAGATTTATTGTGGAACTAGATCTGGCAGTGCATTCTGATGAACATAATCAAAGTAGGGGAATATGTATGATCGTAATTCTATTTCGTTGACTCTCAAACATGGCGGAGAATGGTTGTTAAATCTGAGCGCCGTCTCAGATTATTTGCATGGTGTCTTTTATCGTAAAGTTAACAAAAAAATCTACACAGCGGCTTGCACTTAAGAACAACTGTACTTTAATTAATGTGTACACTGTATCTTTCATCAAGTTGTATGATGATACTTCTGTTATTGTACCGATGCTCTGCTATTACTACCGATATTTTGAGGCAGTTTCTGAACATGGGCACAATATAAACTGAAATTTGTGGATATAAATATGCACATTATCGAACAAAACATAAATGTATTGTGTAACATGATGTCCTATGAGTGTCATCTGATGAAGATCATCAAAGGTTAGAGATTAATTTTATCTCTATTTCTGCTTTTGTGACTACTATCTTTTGCTGGGAAAATGGCTGTGTTTTTCTGTGGCTATGTACTGAGCTAACATAATTGTTTGGTGTGCTTTCCCCATAAATCCTTTTTGAAATCAGACATGTTGGCTGGATTCACAACATGTGTAGCTTTAATTTGGTGCCTTTCATGTGTGATTTCATGAAAGATTGATTTTTAAAGTAATATATTTGAATTTGGCGCGCTACATTTATTCTGGATTTTGGCCAAGTGGGACGCTATCGTCCCACCTATCCCAGAGAAGTTAACAAACCTCCATAAGAGTTTCAATGCCATATAACACTCCAACTGCTCCAAGAGCCTCCAACTGCTCTTAAACGCTAGTAAAACTAAATGCATGCTTTTCAACCGTTCGCTGCCCGCACCCGCCCGCCCGACTAGCATCACTACTCTGGTCGGTTCTGACTTGGAATATGTGGACAACTACAAATACCTAGGTGTCTGGCTAGACTGTAAACTCTCCTTCCAGACTCATATTAAACATCTCCAATCCAAAATTAAATCTAGAATCGGTTTCCTGTTTCGCAACAAAGCTTCCTTCACTCACGCCGCCAAACATACCCTCGTAAAACTGACTATCGTACCGATCCTCGACTTCGGCGATGTCATTTACAAAATAGCCTCCAACACTCTACTCAGCAAACTGGATGCAGAATATCACTGTGCCATCCGTTTTGTCACCAAAGCGCCATATACCACCCACCACTGCGACCTATATGCTCTAGTCGGCTGGCCCTCGCTACATATTCGTCGCCAGACCCACTAGCTCCAGGTCTACTATATTCTATGCTAGGTAAAGCTCCGCCTTATATCAGCTGACTGGCCACGATAACAACACCCACCTGTAGCACGCGCTCCAGCAGGTATATCTCACTGGTCATCCCCAAAGCCAACACCTCCTTTGGACGCCTTTCCTTCCAGTTCTCTGCTGCCAATGACTGGAACGAATTACAAAAAGTGCTGAAGCTGGAGACTTATATTGCCCTCACTAACTTTAAACATCAGCTATCTGAGCAGCTAACCGATTGCTGCAGCTGCACATAGTCCATCTGTAAATAGCCCATCCAATCTACCTACCTCATCCCCATATTGTTTTTATTTACTTTTCTGCTCTTTTGCACACCAGTATTTCTACTTGCACATCATCATCTGCACATCTATCACTCCAATGTTAATTTGCTAAACTGCAATTACTTCGCTTCTATGGCCTATTTNACACCAGTATTTCTACTTGCACATCATCATCTGCACATCTATCACTCCAATGTTAATTTGCTAAACTGCAATTACTTCGCTTCTATGGCCTATTTATTGCAAAGGGGGACCAACTCCATATTAATGCCCATGATTTTGGAATGAGATGTTTGACAAGCAGGTGCCCATATACTTTTGTTAATGTAGTGTAGTATGTGACATTTTGAAACTTGAGTATGGTTTAAATGCCAGGATCTTATACTAATTTCCACTCTTTATCTAGTAMAATTTGATGTACACTTTTCCACAATGCATTGGAAGAGGTGYGCTGAGTGTAATAGGCCCTAGTTCTCTTCAAGTAGCCAAACAACAAAACTAGGCTACTTAATTGGGAAGATGCCCAAAGCTTTTTAGTAGTTTTTGTTCTCCTTAAAATGATCACGAGTATTTCATCGTAGGCTACARCTTTGAAAACAGAAGTATTATTTTATTTACCCAAAGTAGATTTCTGTTTTCTCACTGTAAAGTGTTTTGTTCTCTTGGCCTTCGTCAGACCTTTTAAACTAAATACAAAACCATCTTTTGATTTCTGAATGTGTCGGCACCGGGGACTCGGGATGTGGCTGCGGTATTGATGTCATGTTAAACAGGCCTTTTGATTTGAACATATGGATTGTTTGTGGGCTAGGCTACCTTTTGAATAATTTAATTTATGGATCAAGCCTTAGCAGTCATTCTGATCTCGTTTCCAATAACCAGCGCTTTCGTTTATTATGTTGCTGTCCAGTGGTTCTAAATTTGCGATGCACCCACCCGACTGTCCACGTTTTTATGTGCAATGGCCTTTTGAGTTGAACATTTGGTGTGTGTACTTTTTATTTAATTGATATATGTTACAGCACTTTGGTT
The DNA here is from genome assembly GCF_002910315.2 of Salvelinus sp. IW2-2015. Taxonomy (NCBI): domain Eukaryota; kingdom Metazoa; phylum Chordata; class Actinopteri; order Salmoniformes; family Salmonidae; genus Salvelinus; species Salvelinus sp. IW2-2015. The sequence continues at coordinate 20,844,466 of NC_036858.1, forward strand.
TCAATAATAAATATATTGAAATGGAACCAAATTATCTGTTTGTGTTAAGCCTATTTAAATAGGATAGATGGTCTACTACGGTATAGTTCGTATGTGATAGTCTGCCTGTAACCAGCCTGAGTATTCCTATTTTATTCAGAGTAGAGAAATTWATCAAATTGGAAATGAGCTATTATCAGGCTGGTTAATGCGATACATGTCTGTTGAATTTGGAAAAATCCACCCGCACTTGGCCCCGCCCCACCTACTCAGTCAATCAGGTGTTGCGGACGTGGAAAACGGCATACTTTTGAATAAATGGTATGTGCTAAATAGTATGCGACGATGAGTATATAGAATGCAGTTTAAGTATGTAGTACGCTAGTATGGGTKTTCGGACACATTTTTWAWAAACTTTTAAACTCGGGCATAACAGAGATGCTAGTTCTAGGTCCCAAGAAACAAAGAGATCTGCTGTTGGATCAGACAATTAATCTTGACGGTTGTACAGTCTCCTCAAATAAAACTGAAGGACCTCGGCGTTACACTGGACCCTGATCTCTCTTGACGAACATATCAAGAATATTTCAAGGACAGCTTTTTTCCATCTTCGTAACATTGCAAAAACCTGAAACTTTTAGTTATAAAAAGTATGCATAAAAGCTAATCCATGCTTTTGTCACTTCTGGGTTAGACTACTGCAATCCTCTACTCTCCGGCTCCCCGGATAAAGCACTAAATAAACTTKATTTAGTGCTAAACACGGCTACTAGAATCCTGTCTAGAACCCCAAAAATGAATCATATTACTCCAGTYCTAGCCTCTCTACATTGGCTTCCTGTTAAGGCTAMGGCTGATTTTAAGGTTTTACTGCTAACCTACAAAGCATTACATGGGCTTGTTACTACCTATCTCTCCYATTTGGTCCTGCCGTACATACCTACYRGTACGCTACGGTTACAAGARGCAGGCCTCCTTATTGTCCCTAAGCAAAGAGCTGGAGGCAGGGCTTTCTCCTATAGAGCTCAATTTTTATGGAATGATCTGCCTTTCCATGTGAGAGARGCAGACTCGGTCTCAACCTTTAAGTCTTTACTGAAGACTCATCTCTTCAGTAGGTCCTATGATTGAGTGTAGTCTGTCCCAGGCGCGAAYGTGAACGGCAAMGCACTGGKGCAACGAACTGCCCTTGCTGTCTCTCRCCAGAGATTCTCTGCCTATGACCCTATTACGSGGGCTGYGTCACTGGCTTACTAGTGCTCTTCCATGCCGTCRCTAGGAGGGGTGCGTCACTTGAGTGGGTTGAATCACAGACGGGATCTTCCTGTCCGGTTTTGCGCCACCTCGGGTTTGTACGGTGGAGAAGATTTTCATGGGCTATACCCCTCTAGTGGTGTGGGGGCTGTGCTTTGACAAAGTGGGTGGTGTTATATCCTGCCTGCTTGGCCCTGTCCGGGGGTATCGTCGGAAGGGGCAACAGTGTCCCCCGACCCACCCCTGTCTCAGTTTCCAGTATCTATGCTGCAATAGTCTATGTGCCGGGGGACTAGGTTCAGTCTGTTATATCTGGTGTAATTCTCCTGTCTTATCTGGTGTCCTGTGTGAATTTAAGTATGCTCGCTRTAATTCTCTCTCTCCCTCCCCTCCCAGAGGACCTGAGCCCTAGGATCATGCCTCAGGACCTCKTMGCCTGATGAATCCTGGCCGTCKCCAGTCCACCTGGTCACCCTGCTGCTACAATTTCAACGGTTCCGCCATGCGGCTAGGGAACRCTGATCTGTTAAATGGACGTGCTACCTTGTCCCAGARCTGCTGTTTTCAACTCTCTCTCTKTKCCGCACCTGCTGTCTTGACCTCTGAATGCTCGGCTATGAAGAGCCAACTGACCTGTTGCACCCTCTACAAGCACTGTGATTATTATTGACCCTGCTGGTCATCTATAAACGTTTGAACATCTTGAAGAACATTCTGGCCTTAAATGGCCATGTACTCTTATAATCTCCACCAGGCACAAACAGAAAAGGACTGGCCACCCATCAGAGCCTGGTTCCTCTCTAGGATTCTTACTTGTTTCCTGCCTTTCTAGGGTGCTTTCCTAGCCACCATGCTTCTACATCTGCATTGCTTGCTGTTTGGGGTTTTAGGCTGGGTTTCTGTATAGCACTTTGTGACATCTGCTGATGTAAAAAGTGCTTTATAAATACATTTGATTGATTGAATGCATCTTCTTTCTGGAAAGAAGAAGACTTTAGTATTTTTTGACTGAAACAAAATATATATATTCTTAGCTACAGTATGCAAATATAAAAATGACTTGTTTATATACAGAGAAATGTGTTTGTGTCAACATGAGTATGATGTATGAATTGTTTGTCTTATTTAAATCTGATTTACGTTATGAATTTATAAATAGAGGAGTGTTCATGAAGACCCATTTGACTGTGCCGGCAACTTGAAATTAAATTCCATTATGAAATGCACATAAAATGTATCAGKAAGCAAGTATTTGTCAGTACTAAGTTTTTTTATTTGAATAAAAGTGCAAGTTTTAGCTAGCATACAACTCAAAAAGTTAACAGAACAGTGTAATATGTATTTACATCTTGGCTATCAGCCTGTACCGAATGGTAGACCTAGTAGGGGGGTCGTCCCCTGTGGCATGCTGGTGTAAGAGGAAAGTGGCTCCATATTTCCAAAAAGAATACTGTATATTATCAAAAAACCTCTTTAAACATTTTTTTTAAATGTGACAATATGAAAATGTGACTTTATGAAAAWAAAACTACTTAAATCGTTTTCAAATCTAGAATTGTCCAGTGGCATTGGTTTTCCAGTAGACAGGTGTGCCTGGTCTCTAATTGGCTTTCTGTGGAGCCATTCGTTTCTGTCCTATTCTCTGGTTGGACAGAGGCAGGTGGAGGGGCAGGGAGGTGGTGAGGGTGGCGTCCTTTTCCTCCCTAGCCCCCCAGTGCAGCCACTCTTTGCCAAAGCATAGCACCTGACCTGGCCATGGGTCATAATGATGACCTCAAATGTCATCAGATATTCAAAGGGAAAGTCTTGCTCACCCCTAGGTGGTGGATTTCTTCTCCCATTCCTGTGTGTGCAGAGAGAACAGCGTTAATACCAACAATGATAGTTTCTGTATTTTACATTGTTTGAAGCTATTAAGTTGTTCTTATGGCTCTTCATATAGCTCCAATTAATTKATTTGAGACGTTACATTTCTTCAGCCTTATCCCTGAAAACAGGACCAAAACAAAAATAATTGTGCCTTTAAAGTGGTGGTCACCAACCTTTTCTGAGTCAAGATCACTTTCGGAGTCAAAATGCAAGCCGAGGTCTACCGCTCAGATATTATTATTATTATTATTTTTTAAACATGACTTAAAAAATGTAAACCTACGCAGCATTAACCTAATAAAAACAGTTCTGCAGGAATGAGGTTTGTGCAGTAGGCCTAATACATTATCACAGCATATTGGCTATGCTTGCCCTGACAATATTGTTCTTCTCAGACTATATTATATTTCAAAACTTGAGCTACGTGACAACAAAATAGATCAGTTGTTTTATTACTTGCGAGGCACTGCTGAGCATACATTTAAATAATGTACTTTTTTATTTTACCAGACTAATGGTACCTGCATGCATCTGATGGTCAGTCTCAGCAGAGGGAGGGAGAGAGCAGCAGAGGGCTCGCCTCTTAAAGTCCCTGCTCTCTCCCACCGGTGAGACTGACCAGAGAGAAGGGACAACGTCTTCCACCTGATGACGAAACTCGAGAAGAACCACATTATTTCTGTCTCATGCACAAATGAATGTTGTTGTTCCTTTGAAGTTAAATATTCCTCGATATTAAAATAGACACGACAAGCCGCTAATAATAAAAATGCCGGCCTATCAATATACTTGGCTACTCATTCATTGCAGCTGTAGTGCTGGTTGTAGGGAGAAGCACATTTGGAAAGGTGTTGGAAAAAAACAGTGTTGACAGTGCTGAATAAAAACTTAAACACAAACTCACTCTTTGCTGTTTTCTTTGACTGTCTCTKTCTGGTCATGGTTTTAAAAGTTATGAAATCTCACATAGGTTAGTATCAACTTTGCTGTGGGTGGGGTTGTGGAAGCTGCAGGCACAGTGATTTGAGCAATCCGATTGGTCAGTAGTAGGTGCGTTGATTTAGCTCCCCATGTCCAAATCAAATGGTTCAAAATGGGAACACTTTGCCTACCTGGCGTGTAGGGCAGTTGATTCAAGTACACCTACCGCCAACAGCCCAAGACYAAAAAATAAAATAAAAATAGAAGCTCAAGGCTTTAATCGTTGGATTTCTACAGAAATGTTTGTAGATTAAATCAGTGGTCACCAATCAGTCAAAGTACTGGTTCTCAAACCTCTCCTCAGGGACCTCCAGACGTTTCACACTTTTGTTGTAGCTCCGAACTAGCTCACCTGATTCACTCAACTAGTCAAGAGCTTGATCAGTTGAATCAGATGTGCTAGCTCAGGAATAAATCAAATACATGGAATGGCTGGAGGTCCCCGAGGAGAGGTTTGAGAACCACTGCTTTAAAGGATGTCAATCTCAGAGGCAGTATTGCAATCGTCTTGCATTTTGCCTCCTTTCCTCTGGCTAGTGTAAGAATAGTACTAAGTCAGAGTAAATGTACAGTGTCAAGAAAAAGTATGTGAACCCTTATGAAATACCTGGATTTCTGCAAAAATTGGTCATAAAATTGGATCTGATCTTCATCTAGGTCACAACAATAGACAAACACAATCTTCTTAATTAAACTAATAACACAAACAATTAGACGTTTTCAAGTCTTTATTGAACACACCGTGTAAACATTCACAGTGCAGGGTGGAAAAAGTGAACCCTTGGATTTAATAACTGGTTGACCCTCCTTTGMCAGCAGTAACCTCAAKCAAACGTTTTCTGTAGTTGTGGATCAGACCTGCACAACGGTCAGGAGAGATTTTGGACCATTCCTCTTTACAAAACTGTTTCAGTTCAGCAATATTCTTGGGATGTCTGGTGTGAACTGCTCTCGAGGTCATGCCACAGCATCTCAATCGTGTTGAGGTCAGGACTCTGACTGGGCCACTCCAGAAGGTGTATTTTCTTCTGTTGAAGCCATTCTGTTGTTGATTTACTTCTGTTTTTTGGGTCGTGGTTCTGTTGCATCACCCAATTTCTGTTGAGCTTCAATTGGCGGACCGATAGCCAAACATTCTCRTGCAAAATTGCTTGATAAAATTGGCAATTCATTTTRCCGTCGATGATAGCAAGCTGTCCAGGCCCTGAGGCAGCAAAGCAGCACCAAACCATGATGCTCCCTCCACTATACTTCACAATTGAGATGAGGTTTTGATGTTGGTGTGCTGTGRCTTTTTTTCTCCACACAGTGTGTGTTCTTTCCAAACAACTCAACTGTAGTTTCATCTGTCCACAGAATATTTTGCCAGTAGCGCTGTGGAACATCCAGGTGCACTTTTGCAAACTGCAAACGTGCAGCAGTGTTTTTTTTGGACAGCAGTGGCTTCTTCCGTGGTGTCCTCCCATGAACACCATTCTTGTTTAGTGTGTTACGTATCGTAGACTCGTCAACAGAGATGTTAGCATGTTCCAMATATTTCTGTAAGTCTTTAGCTGACACTCTAGGATTCTTCTTAACCTCCTTGAGCATTCTGCGCTGTGCTCTTGCAGTCATCTTCGCAGGACGGCCACTCCTAGGGAGAGTAACAACATTGCTGAACTTTCTCCATTTATAGACACTTTGTCTTACCTTGGACTGATGAACATCAAGGCTTTTAGAGATACTTTTGTAACCCTTTCTAGCTTTATGCAAGTCAACAATTCTTACTCTTAGGTCTTCTGAGATCTCTTTTTGTCGAGGCATGGTTGATACCAGGCAATGCTTCTTGTCAATAGCAAACTCAATTTTTTTTAGTGTTTTTTTACAGGGCAAGGCAGCTCTAACCAACATCTCCAATCTCGTCTCATTGATTGGACTCCAGGTTAGCTGACTCCTTACTCCAATTAGCATTTGGAGAAGTCATTAACCTAGGTGTTCACAGGCTTTTTTCAACCTGCACTGAATGATTAAATGATGTATTCAATATGGAAAAATACAATAACTTCTGTGTTATTAGTTTAAAACCTCTTGGCGCACCGATCCCTTTAGCGGGATCATTTTCGTCAACATCCGCTGAATTGCAGAGCYCCAAATTAAATTACTAAAAATATMWAATTTTCATGAAATCACAAGTGCAATATAGCAAAACACAGCTTAGCTTGTTGTTAATCCACCTGGCGTGTCAGATTTAGAAAAAAAAGCTGTACAGCAAAAGCAAACCAAGCGTTTGTGAGGACAGCTCTCAGTAGACATAACATTACAAACAGCTAGCAGCAAAGTAGCTTGGTCACGAAAGTCAGAAAAGCAATAAAATTAATCGCMTACCTTTGATGATCTTCGGATGTTTGCACTCACGAGACTCCCAGTTACACAATAAATGTTAGTTTTGTTRGATAAAGATTKTTTTTATATCCAAAAACCTCCATTTGGTTGSCGCGTTTTGTTGAGTAATCAACAGGCTCGTGCAGGTCACGACGGGCAGACYAAAATTCCAAATAGTATCCGTAAAGTTCMTAGAAACATGTCAAACGTTTTTTATAATKAATCCTCAGGTTGTTTTTAACATAAATAATCAATAATATTTCCACCGGACGGTAAACRTTTCAAAACAAGAGAGAAAGAAAATGTCTCGCTACCAGTGGTGCGCGCATGAACAAATCTAAGGACAACTGGCTGTCCACTGACACGATGTGATCATTCTCGCTCATTTTTCAGAATAAAAGCTTGAAACTATGTCTAAAGACAGTACACACCCTGTGGAAGCKATATGAAAAGGAATCTGGTTGATATCCCTTTAAATGGAGGATAGGCTTGCAATGGAACAGAGTAGTTTCAGAAAAACAGCACTTCCTGGTTGGATTTTCCTGAGGTTTTCGCCTGCAATATCAGTTCTGTTATACTCACAGACAATATTTTGACAGTTTTTGAGACTTTAGAGTGTTTTCCATCCTAATTTGCCAATTATATGCATATTCTAGCATCTGGGCCTGAGAAATAGGCATTTTACTTTGGGAATGTTATTTATCCAAACATCAAAATACTGCCCCCTAGCTTCAAGAGGTTTAAATTAAGAACACTATGTTTGTCTATTGTTGTGACTTAGATGAAGATCAGATAAAATTTGATGACCAATTTATGCCAACATCCAGTTAATTCCAAAGGGTTCACATACTTTTTCTTGCCACTGTATGTGTGTGAGTAAATTAGTAAAATGTGTGTTTGTGTGTGATCATATCAACAACATACACTGAGCATACAAAACATTAAGAACACCTGTTTTTTCCATGACTGATTGACCAGGTGATTCCAGGTCAAAGCCATGGTCCCTTATTGATGTCACTTGTTAACTCCACTTCAATCAGTGTAGATGAAGGGGAGAAGGACAGGTTAAATAAGCATTTTTAAGCCTTGAGAAAATTGAGATGGATTGTGTGTGTGCCATTCAGAGGGTGAATGGGCAAGACAAAATATTGAAGTGCCTATGGTAGTAAGTGTCAAGAACTGCAATGCTYCTGGGTGTTTCAAGCTCAACAGTTTTCTGTGTGTATCAACAATGGTCCACCAACCAAWGGACATCCATCCAACTCAAAAAGTGCATACATCAATGACCTTTAAAAATATGGGTTCTCCTTCATTATAGATCCAAATAAAGTACTCAAATGCCTGTGTGTGGGGGGGGGCAATAACCTCTGACCTTAGCCTTCTGCAGGACGTTGCCTTTGCTGGATGCCATGATTGACAGGGGTCTATTCTTTAGCGCGGTGGCGGAGTTGACAGGAGAGGAGTCCCCATAGTTTGTGGGGGGAGAGGGAGTCTGTGGGGGGCCCATGGATGCTGCTTTCGCCTGTAACAAGAAAGTCAAGAACTGAATGCTTATTCTGAATGTTTATCAAAGTTAGCTAGTTAACTTAGTGATGCTGAGGGGCATACTACGATGCAAGCTAGATCTACTCAGGGTTTTCTCAAGATTCTCAAGCTTCAGCTAGCTTCACATTCCAGCTCAGGATTCATCCGTATTACGACGTTGGATATTGCTCGTCTGCCAGCCGCTAACTCCAGRAGGCTTGTAACTGCACGTGCATGTCGCATGTGGCTAGTCGAACGCCAAACTCTTCATTGASACAATGCTGAAACATCAATACATGGGTGTTTCTTTGCCACATTTTCGTTTGTGCCGAAATTAAATTGAAAGAAGTGTTATCTTGCAAATTCAGCAGGCTATGGRGAGAAATTGGCTTTCAGAAGTGCCATCATTATTTGACTACTTATTGTTAACCTCTCCTTTTTAAAATGTTTGCCTACAATGACATCCCGAAATCTAATTGCCTGTAGCTCAGGSCCTGAAGCAAGGATATTCATATTCTTGGTACCATTTGAAAGGAAACACTTTGAAGTTTGTGMAAATGTGAAAGGAATGTAGAATATAACACAATCGATATGGTAAAAGATAATACAAAGCAAAAAAACAACCGTTCTTTTGTATTTTTTTTGGACCATCATCTTTGAAATGCAAGAGAAAGGCCATAATGTATTATTCCAGCCCAGGTGGAATATAGATTTTGGCCACTAGGTGGCAGCAGTGTATGTGCAAAGTTTCAGACTGATCCAATGAACCATTGTATTTCTGTTCAAAATTTTGTGTCAAGACTGCCCAAATGTGCCTAATTTGTTTCTTAATAACTTTTCATGTTAAAAATTGTGCACTCTCCTCAAACAATAGAATGGTATTCATATGCAGGATCCAGGGTAAAGTTTGCCCTAGGTACAGTTCTAGGATCAGCATCCCCTCCTCCAATCCTAATCTTAAAGCCAGGCACCACAGGCAAAAATTGTGATTTTGCTTCCATCTGTCAATTTTCAAATTTTGGGATATTTTGCAACTGTAACTTGCAATAATGTAATTATATGCAAAATATGCATACATGTGAATAGTGTTTTTTATTTTTTATAATTCCCTGAAATTACAACATTTTGAACAACAAGCTGTTCTGTAAAAGTCTGACCATTGAATGTCTTATCACAATAAAAAAAAATATTCTGCCTTGAAGCAATGTGTTGAAAAACGGATTKTTGTAATATGCAAATAAGGGCATATTTAAGGTGTTGGCTCATTTGCATATTTTAATATTAAATAAATAAAACATATAATACAAAAATATATTGTTTTTATGTATACTTTCAACTGGTAAAGTTTCAGTCTGATTAGAGTAAATCAAAAAAATAACTATTAACCTGTGGCGCCTGTCCTTAAGTGGGGGAAATGCGTAATTTACCAAAGATCAGCATCCAGGGMCAAATTTRTTATAGGCAGTGTTAACCTACACACCATGGGTGTGTCCAGGAGGCTGCTGTCCAATGTGGTGCCCAGAACGAAAGGCCCAGCCTCTGCTTTCCTCAGACTCTCCTTCACATCCATCAATCGTAGCTCCACCTCCACCCGACAATGCTCCGCCTCCCGGCACGCCTCCTCCTTCTGCTTCAGACATGCATCCAGGGAGGCCTGCTGCGCCGGGTCTGAGTAACATGGACATGTGTCAATCAGAACGTCAAACCTGACATAATTCCAATCATAATGACATGTGGATGCCAATCATGATCTCAGTGATTAAGAATGTTTTTAAGTGACATGCTTGTTTACTTTACAGCTACATATGGCATATGCAGAGGGAAAGTCATGAAACAAGCATCATGTTAAACCACGTTAACTGTTCGATCTTGGCTAGAATAATTAAGAATTTGCCAAATGTGCACCTTTTTAGTAGGGGATAAAACACACAAAAACAAAGATTACAKATGAAGTTGTCTTTTATACTTGAATGTCTTAAAAAACAGCATAGACACTAAATAAAGGCTTGATTCAATCAGATCCTCTTTAGCCGACATTCTGCATAGCGGTTGTTTTGAGTGTCGGAGGTGGAATTGCATTAGAGCTGTCAAATCCACAAGCGGCTCCTGGTGTTATACCTATTGCGGACATTGCCATTGGATGCAACAAATCCACACCGACTTTATCATCCGGCAAATCCCATGCAGCAGCGTTAGACGTTGCAGCCGTGTTACAAGTTCAAACACTCGAATGGGTGAAGTTTTATTGGGCGCTTTCGTGCGAATCCATTTTGTCAAGTCGGTAACCATAGTTGGTCACTGCCTTTCAAAGTGTGTTACATTTGGGKCTACATGTTGACTGCATTAACTTTACAATGTGATCAAAGGTCATGCAGTTTTTGGATGAWGTCGCCTTCAAGTCGCTGTACTTGCTTCTCACCAACTGCAACATGCAGCCATCGCCTGGCTAGTGAGGAAATACTATATGTCAACTAATCAATAGGGTGTTTTTGGTTGACCCATGCGAACATGACCAAAMACATTTTGCTACGATTCTAAAGCTACAGGGGATACAAATMAGAGATAATTGAGACCTCTTTCTAAGCAATTTATTGTACACACATTATATTTCAGTTTGTGAGAGTGTGATATATACCGAAAGGTTGCAAGATCGAATCCCCGAGCTAACAAGGTAAAAATCTGTCGTTCTGCCCCTGAACAAGACAGTTAACTCACTGTTCCTAGGCCGTCATTGAAAATAAGAATTTGTTCTTAACTGACTTGCCTAGTTAAATAAAAGGTTAAAAAAATAAAAAATATGGGGGTATAGAAACATTGATTTAGACAATTATAAAGAAAAACTTTTATAAACAATAGCTGCTATGTTGACACTGCCAAGTTGATCTGGGCCATTCTGTTGAAGAACCACTAAAGTGTCTGTCTTTCGGCTGTCACAGATGCACCTCCCCCAACTTCACTCGTCGACGTTCGTCTACAGTCGGCTTCGTTAGCATTACTACTCGAACACACCCATTGTCTACACCTCGATTAGACTGATAGAAAGTTTAGACTACTCACTAATAGCCTATGATTTATCAATTGATGGCATGCCCAATGCCATTCTTGTGATTGCACTTTGGCCATAATAATTTGAGGATAATATCTTAATTTATGAATTCTTAATTGATGTTCTAGAGAAAGTGATTAATAACCTATACCTATTTTAGCCTCCACACGTGAAATCAGTTGGCCATCTGCCGTGGTCAATGTATAAATAGTGGGCAGTCGCAAGTGTGTTTGTCAATGTCACCAACAATGGAAAACACTGGTATTAGTTAACAYAAAGTGTAGCCTATTTCCTTGGAATGAATTGCATGCATAAAGTACAACATTATGCTAATTTCATATCCATTGCACATGTAGAAAAAGCGAACAGAAAACAGAAAAGAAAGGAAAAGGAATCGGGGTGGAAAAAGAGTCCACCGATTCACCTCTAGAAATGAGTGTCTTATTATTTCTTATTTATTACATTTGAGTCATTCGATCATCGACACAGTCTACAACGTCTACCGCCGTTTTTAACTTATAATGCAGTAGCAGCCGCTCACCGATATGTCAGCTCATACCGCATTTACACCTCCGACACTGCCAAAACATCAGCTTTGCAGATGTCATCCAACACAGGTTAACGCATATTTTGATTGAATCTAGGCCTATGCATTTAGGAATTTAATTGGCTCAACTCGTCCTTCTGCAATTCATCTCCTTGCCTTCCTAACCGTATTGGAAGAGAAGGTCGCCCTCCATGTGGCAAACCTGATCATAATTCTATCCTCCTGATMTCCCATTCTATCCTCCTGGTTTCCCATTACAAGCTAAAACAGGAYGTACRAGTGACTCGCTCAATACAGCAGTGGTCAGATGACGGGGATGCTACGCTACACGACTGTTTTGCTAGCACAGACTTGAATATGTTCCGGGATTCATTAAATGGCAGTGAGGAGTATACCACCTCAGTCATRGGCTTCATCAATAAGTGCATCGATGACGTCATCCCCCACAGTGACCGTACATACATATCCCAACCAGAAGCCATGGAMTACAGYCAACATCCACATCGAGCTAAAGGCTACAGCTGCCTTTTTCAAGGAGCGGGACACTAATCCGGACGCTTATAAGAAATCKCTCTACGCCCTCAGGCGAACCATCAAACAGGCAAAGCGTCAACACAGGATTAAGATTGAATCCTACTACACTGGCTCTGACGCTTGTCAGATGTGGCAGGACTTAAACTATTACGGACTACAAAGGGAAACCCATTGCTGCCCATTGATGCAAGCCTACCAGACGAGCTAAATGCCTTTTATGCTCGCMTCGAGGCACGCAACAGTGAAGCATGCATGAGAGCACAAGCTGTTCCAGATGATTGTGTGATAATGCTCTCGGTAACCAATGTGAGCAAGACCTTTAAAAAGGTTAACATTCACAAAGCCGCGGGGCTAGACGGATTACCAGGACGTGTACTCCAAGCATGCGCGGACCACCTGGCAAGTGTCTTCACTGACATTTTCAACCTCTCCCTGACCGAGTCTGTAATAGCTGTAATGTTTCAAGCTGACCACCATAGTCCATGTGCCCAAGGATGCGAAGGTAACCTGCCTAAATGATTACCGCCCCGTAGCACTCACGTCGGTAGCCATMAAGTGCTTTGAAAGACTGGTCATGGCACACATCAACAGCATCATCCCGGATACCTTAGACCCACTCCAATTCACATACTGCAATCTCAATCGCACTCCACACTGCCCTTTCCCACCTGGACAAAAGGAACACATATGTGAGAATGCTGTTCATTGACTACAGCTCAGCGTTCCACACCATAGCTTASTGATGAGCTTTGTGGGCACTAAGGACCCTGGGACTAAACACCTCCCTCTGCAACTGGATCCTGGACTTCCTGACGGGRSGCACCTATGTGGTAAGGGTAGGCAACAACACGTCAGCCACGCTMATCCTCAACYCCGGGGCCCCTCAGGGGTGTGTGCTTAGTCCCCTCCTGTACACCCACGACTGCGTGGCCAAACACGACTCCAACACCATCATTAAGTTTGCTGACGACACAACAGTTGTAGGCCTGATGCCCGACAATGATGAGACAGCCTGTCGGGAGGTGGTCAGAGACCTAGCAGTGTGGTGGCAGGACAACAACCTCTCCCTCAATGTGATTAAAACAAAGGAGCAGATCGAGGACTGCAGGAAAAGGTGGGCCGAATAGGCCCACATTAACGTCAACGGGGCTGTAGTGGAGTGGGTCGAGTGTTTCAAGTTCCAACGAGTGTTTCAACATCACCAACGAACTATCATGGTCCAAACACACCAAGACAGTCGTGAAGAGGGCACAACATCACCTTTTCCCCCTCAGGAGACTGAAAGATTTGGCATGAGTCCCCAGATCCTCAAAAAGTTCTACAGCTGCACCATCGAGAGCATCCTGACCGGTTGCATCACCGCCTGGTATGGCAACAGCTCAGCATCTGACCGTAAGGCGCTACAGAGGGTAGTGCGAACGGTCCAGTACATCACTGGGGCCAAGCTTCCYGCCATCCATGACCTATATCCTAGGCGGGGTCAAAGGAAAGAACAAAAAATATTCAAAGACTCCAGTCACCCAAGTCATAGACTGTTCTCTCTGCTACCGCACGGCAAGCAGTACCGGAGCGCCAAGTCTAGGACCAAAAGGCTCCTTAACAGCTTCTACCCCCAAGCCATAAAACTGCTGAACAATTAATCAAATAGCCACCCGGACTATTTACATTGACACCCCCTCCATTTGTTTTTTACACTGCTGCTACTTGCTGTTTATTATCAATGCATAGTCACTTCAACCCTACCTACATGTACAAATTACCTTGACTAACCTGTACCCCCGCACATTGACTCGGTACCATTACCCCCTGTATATAGCCTCGTTATTGTTATTTTAWTGTGTTACTTTTATTTGGTAAATATWTTCTTAACTTTTCTTGAACTGRACTGTTATGCTAATATTTACATACGGTAACACCCTGATATTTAGTCCTGCAGTTATGACTGTAATGTCAACAGACATCATAGTAAGTACTTTTTACATTTACATTTAAGTCATTTAGCAGACGCTCTTATCCAGAGCGACTTACAAATTGGTGCATTCACCTTATGATATCCAGTGGAACAACCACTTTACAATAGTGCATCTAACTCTTTTAAGGGGGGGGGGGTTAGAAGGATTACTTTATCCTATCCTAGGTATTCCTTAAAGAGGTGGGGTTTCAGGTGTCTCCGGAAGGTGGTGATTGACTCCGCTGACCTGGCGTCGTGAGGGAGTTTGTTCCACCATTGGGGTGCCAGAGCAGCGAACAGTTTTGACTGGGCTGAGCGGGAACTGTACTTCCTCAGAGGTAGGGAGGCGAGCAGGCCAGAGGTGGATGAACGCAGTGCCCTTGTTTGGGTGTAGGGCCTGATCAGAGCCTGAAGGTACGGAGGTGCCGTTCCCCTCACAGCTCCGTAGGCAAGCACCATGGTCTTGTAGCGGATGCGAGCTTCAACTGGAAGCCAGTGGAGAGAGCGGAGGAGCGGGGTGACGTGAGAGAACTTGGGAAGGTAAGGTACTTTCCCCCCCACTTTAGTTGGGAAGGTAAGGTACTTTCCCCCCCACTTTAGTTGGGAAGGTAAGGTACTTTCCCCCCCACATTAGTTGCAGAGATTCAGAGAGGGCTATAGTCAATGGAGAGTGCTGCAAAGCTAATTAGAAGAGCCTAATATGATGCTGTCAGATGGTGACAGTACTGCATACAAGGCAGTTGTCAAATTAGATCCCTTCCCAGGCATTGAGGTAGGGAAACTAGAATGCATCAATCATGCCCACAAGAGGATGAGAACAGTGCTTCGTAAACTTAAGGAGGAGGAATATGGGGGAGCGGCACCGATTCACTTTAGATGAGTGTCTTATTATTTATATTCTTTATTTATTACATTCGAGTCATTCGATCAGCGACACAGTCTACACTGTATACCGCCGTTTTTAACTTATAGCYCAKTAGGGATAATAAGAAAGGGAGTGGTTTGTGACACTCGAWAGCAGCCGCTCACACCGCAGTTACACCGCCGACACTGCCAAAACATCAGCTTTGCAGATGTCCAAGGTCCCCGCCCTCAGGCCTTCCTCTCCAATGCGTTTTGAGGAGCCCACTGGGCACACACTGGTTAATTCAACGTTGTTTCAACATAATTTGTCAARGTATTTTGACATGGAATCAACGTGGAAAATACATTCGATTTTTTATTAAGTCTTCCGCTGGTACTGTTTTCATTTCATTTCAGCCAGCGTTGTAAACATTGAAATTCAGGTAAAACTTCAACTTAAATACATTGACTTAACTTGACTAACAGGTTGTTAAATCAATCTAATTTCAACATAATTATGTATACGTTGAAATTGTATTGAAAATTCCACATAGAAACATAAAAKATATTTTTCATCCTATATTCAATAGAATATTCAACATATTCAACATTAAGAACTTTTCATGACAGACTGACCAGGTGAATCCAGTTGACAACTATGATCCCTTATTGATATCAATTGTTAAATCCACTTCAATCAGTGTAGATGAAGGGGAGGAGACATGTTAAAGAAGGATTTTTAAACTTCGAGACAATTGAGARATGGATTGTGTGTGTGCCATTCAGAGGGTAAATAGTCAAGTAAAAAAAAAATTGTGCCTTTGAACGGGTATGGTAGTAGGAGCCAGGCGGACCGGTTTGTGTCAAGACCTGCAATGCTGCTGGATTTTTCACGCTCAACAGTTTCCTGTGTGTATCAACAATGTCCACCACCCAAACCATATGTGTTATAGCTTTACACCCCCTGCTATTTTGTGGATAAAGAGTTACCTGTCTAACAGAACACAGAGGTTCTTTAATGGAAGCCTCTCCAACATAATCCAGGTAGAATCCGGAATTCCTCTGGGCAGCTGTCTAGGCCCCTTACTTTTTTCAATCTTTACTAACGACATGGCACTGGCTTTGAGATAAGCCAGGCCATAGTTTTGTCGCACCTGGACTACTGTTCAGTCATGTGGTCAGATGCCACAAAGAGGGACTTAGGAAAATTACACTTGGCTCAGAACAGGGTAGCACAGCTGGCCCTTGGATGTACACAGAGAGCTAACATTAATAATATGCATATCAATCTCTCCTGGCTCAAAGTGGAGGAAAGATTGACTTCATCACTACTTGTATTTGTGAGAGGTACTACTACTGGCACAACTCGGACACCCATACATACACCACAAGACATGCCAGAGGTCTCTTCACAGTCCCCAAGTCCAGAYCAGACTATGGGAGGTGCACAATACTACATAGAGCCATGACTACATGGAACTCTATTCCACATCAAGTAACTGATGCAAGCAGTAGAATCAGATTTAAAAAAACAGATAAAAATACACCTTATGGAACAGCGGGGACTATGAAGACACATGCATACACACACGCACGATAACATACGCACTATACACACACGTACACATGGATTTTGTGTTGTAGATATGGAGTAGTAGCCCGAGGGCATACACTTAATGTGTTGTGAAATCTGTTGTGAATGTATTGTAATGTTTMACATTTTTTATAAACTGCCTTAATTTTACAGGYACCTAGGAKGATTAGCTGCTGCCTTGGCAGCTAATGTGGATCCATAATAAATACAAATACAAAGGGCATCCAGCCAACTTGACAACTGTGGGAAGCATTGGAGGCAACATGGGCCATCATCCCTGTGGAACGCTTGACACCTTGTAGAGCCCATGCCCTGATGAACTGAGGCTGTTCTGAGAGCAAAAGAGGGGGATGCAACTCAATATTAGGATGGTGTTCCTAATGTTTGGTATACTCATGTTGAATTATGTATTTGATTAGCCATATGTTATTTGACCTTATTTCAATGTTGATAATAAAATGGTATGTTTCAAACATCGTTGTTTCAACGTCATGCCATCAACCTAAATCTTTTTTTAAATATTTATTTGACTAGGCAAGTTAGTTAAGAACAAATTCTTATTTACAATGACGGCCTACCCCGCATGACGCTGGGCCAATTGTGTGCCCCCTAATTGGGACTCCCAATCACGGCTGGATATGATACAGCCTGGATTCGAACTATAGTGACGCTTCTTGTACTCGAGATGCACTGCTTTAGACTGCTGCACCACTCGGGAGCCCCCCAAAATAAAGACATTTGATTAGCTTTCATACTCATTTGCATAGACTACCTTAAATTACATTGAATAGTTAAAAGTAACTCCTCTAACTTTTCTGTATGTGAAAGTAAATTCGGAGTGAGGACACCATAATTGGAGATTGGTATACTATCATAGTGTAGCTAGGTATACTATCGTTCATCCATGGTTGATTGGATCTTTGGAAGTTTAGAAGTAGTTACCATTAGCCCTATTAAAAGGATGCCAAATGTATGATATTAATAATACACTTTTACCTTTCGATATTGTTTTGCATATGAAGGATGGTTGGTTGAATTCAAAAGTAATCGATAAATTGCTAATATGTTGGATTCACGTCTCCATCTCAACCAAAAATCAAAGTTGAAGAATATAACTCAATCAAATCAAACCTTATTTGAAGTGCATTTAAAGTTTGATTTGATTTAGTGGTCTTCTTTAGCTTTGAGTTTCGGTTGAGATGGAAACGTGAATCCAACATATCAATTATGAATTTGTAGACAAAATGGACATTGAATTGTAAACTCAACAAAATATCAACATTTGAAGGAGATGTATCTTCTGCTTGAATAGTATATATACAGTCTAGTGATGCACTGATATGATTTTCATGTATTTCATGTCATGACGATTCATCGATACGTATGCTATGACGTTGGTAAAGTTGCCTAGCGCKCCTACAGTGCTGGTCATAAAAGAAAGCTAGCTAGCTCATGGATGCAAACAATGTTCTTCCCCAAAAACATAGCAAAACAAAATAATCMGTTTCAGTAGCTATAGTTAGCTAGCTAACTATATAGCTAAGTGTCATCATCTAAAATAACCCTAATTTATAAAGACAGTTCTTATTTGATTAATGGTGGTCGAACTCATCTATGTGAAGCTAGCCACAATAGTGGACTTTGCGATTAGCCTTCAAAATTAAAGTATGGCATAATTCTAATATTTGCATCACTTTCAATGACATACTTTTATTTGGAAGGCAAACCYCAAATTCCACTATTGTGCCTAATCCWTATTGTGGCTAGCTTCACAACACAACCTGGTCCGGTCGAGCCTCACTAGCCAGATGAAGCTAGCTGGCTGCTTATAACGTTAGCTTTGGGCAACAGGGTTAAGTAGCTGGCRAGCTATTTATTTTCATGAACTTAAGTTCAATTTCAATAGGCGAACAACAAGTGGCAACCTAGCTAATACTTACAAGGATTCCTAAATCATTGCTAAGAATAATGAAAATGACTGCAGTTTCTACTGGTCATTTTTGTCAGGCTGGTTGTATTGCTGCTAGCTAGGTACCAAGCTAAAGCTAGCTACCCCAGAAGTTGTGGTCGAACAAATGATGCTTTATTACCAAAGCGGTATTGTAAACACATCGTTCGTGGCCGGTGTTTGCTTGTTTGCAGACTTTTTTTGTACATCTTTGACAGTGCTACTATATCTTTTTTGACACGCAAAGACCCAAACGGCGTTCCATAGTATGTATGTCGTGAAGCTAACAGCAGTGARGCTATTACTGTGCAACTCCGGTAGGGCAACATCTGAAAAATAGCGCACTTGGGAGTGTGTACTGGTGCTTGACCAGTTGGCGAAAGCKAACATAACCCACGACAGAGAACGGTTGATTGTCAAGGGGAATGAAATCCATTATCTTGGCTTTAATGGATTTCGCCTTTGAGTTGTCTCMCTGAAATGTTCTTACTCTTTCAAATGACTACTTGACTTGTTGACTGCTCGATCCACACAGCAGACATTGTGGGCTAGGTTAGGAATGCTGTGTTGCATGTGTAGTGCAAAATTGTACGTGGCATCATTATGTCATSTACCTACGTTATATAGATATGCACGGTAGTTTTGATATATCGTTTTTTAACATTGCCTTTAAACTAGACATCGGGCCGATACCGATGTTGGCATTTTTTAGCTAATATCGGCCGATTCCGATATGTTCACCGATATATCGTGCATCCCTAATACAGTCCATTCGGAAAGTATTCAGATCCCTTGACTATTTCCACATTTTGTTAKGCAACTGCCTTATTCTAAAATGGATTAATTTGAATGTTTTCCTCATCAATCTACACACAATACCCCATAATGAAAAAGCAAAAACTGTAATTTTATTTTTTGCAAATGTATTAAAAAATAAAAAACAAAAATACCTTATTTAGATAAGTATTCAGACCCTTTGATATGAGACTCGAAATTGAGCAAAGGTGCACCCTGTTTCCATTGATCATCCTTGAGATGTTTCTACACCTTGATTGGAGTCCACTTGTGGTCAATTAAAATGATTGGATGTGATTTCGAAAGGCACACGCCTGTCTATATAAGGTCCCACAGTTGACAGTGCAAGTCAGAGCAAAAACCAAGCCGTTGAATGAATTGTCCGTAGAGCTCCTACACAGGATTGATCTGGGGAAGGGTACCAAAAATGTCTGCAACACTAAAGGTCCCCAAGAACACAGTGGCCTCCATCATTCTTCAATGGAAGAAGTTTGGAACCACCAAGACTCTTCCTAGAGCTGGCAGCCCAGCCGAACTGAGCAATCAATGGAGAAGGGCCTTYGTCAGGGAGTTAACCAAGAACACAATGGTTACTCTGACAGAGCTCCTATGTGGAGATGGTAGAACCTTCCAGAAGGACAACCATCTCTGCAGCACTCTACCAATCAGGCCTTTATGGTAGTGGCCAGACGGAAGCAACTCCTCAGTGGAAGCAACTCCTCAGTGAAAGGCACATAACAGCCCACTTGGAGTTGGCCAAAAGGAACTTAAAGACTCTCAGACCATGAGAAACACGATTCTCTGGTCTGAAGAAACCAAGATTGGGCTCCTGTGCCAAGCTTGTAGCGTAGCCTAGTGGTTAGAGCGTTGGACTTGTAACCGAAAGGTTACCCCTCTGAAAATCTGTCGTTCTGCCCCTGAACAAGAGAGTTAACCCACTGTTCCTAGGCTGTCATTGAAAATAAGAATTTGTTCTTAACGGACTTGCCTAGTTAAATAAAAAGGTAAAATAAAAAGACTTGTGGCTGTAAGTGCTGTTATTGTGAAGTGGAAATGTCTAGGAGCAACATCTCAGCCACGAAATGGTAGGCCACAGAGAACGGGACTGCTGAGTGCTGAAGCGGGTAGTGTGTAAAAATCATCTGTCCTCGGGTTCACCACTCACTACCGAGTTCCAAACTACCTCTGGAAGCAATGTCAGCACAAGAACTGTTCGTCGYGAGCATCATGAAATAGATTTCCATGGCAGAGCAGCCACACACAAGCCTAAGTAGCCTTGCGGAATGCTAAAATTCCTCGGCGTACACATCACGGACAAACTGAAATGGTCCACCCACACAGACAGTGTGATGAAGGCGCAACACCGCCTCTTCAKCCTCAGGAGGRTGAAGAAATTTGGCTTGTCACCTAAAACCCTKAAACTTTTACAGATGCACAATCGAGAGTATCCTGTCAGGCAACTGCACTGCCCACAACCACAAGGCTCTCCAGAGGGTGGTGCGGTCTGCACAACGCATCACCYGGGGAAAACTACCTGCCCTCCAAGACACCTACAGCACCCTATGACAAAGGAAGGCTAAAAAGATCAAAGGARAACCACCCGAGCCACTGCCTGTTRACCCCTCTACCATCCAGGAGATGAGGTCAGTACAGGTGCATKAAAGCTGGGACCGAGAGACTGAAAAACAGCRTCTATCTCAAGGCCATCAGACTGCTAAACAGCAATCACTAACTCAGAGAGGCTGCTGCKTATATAGAGACTCAAATCACTGGCCACTTTAATAAATGTATCACTAGCCACTTTAAACAATGCCACTTTAATAACGTTAACATATCTTACATTACTCGTCTCATATGTATTTACTGTACCTTATACCATCTATTGCACCTTGCTTATGCCGCTCGGCCATCGATCATCCATATATTTATATGTATATATTCTTATTCCATCCCTTTAGACTTGTGTGTATTAAGTAGTTGTTGAGGAATAGTTAGATTACTTGTTAAATATTACTGCAATGTCGGAGCTAGAAGCACAAGCATTTCGCTACACTCGCATTAACATCTGCTAACCATGTGTATGTGACCAATACAATTTGATTTGATTTAAATGTTGTCTGGAGTGGTGTAAAGCTCACCGCCATTGGACTCTGGAGCAGTGGAAACAAGTTCTCTGGAGTGATGAATAATGCTTCACCATCTGGCAGTCCGACGGATGAATCTGGGTTTGGCGTATACCAGGAGAACGCTACCTGCCCAAATGCATAGGCCAAATGGTAAAGTTTGGTGGAGGAGGAATAATGGTCTCGGGCTGTTTTTCATGGTTCATGCCTGGCCCCTTAGTTCTAGTGAAGGGAAATATTAACGCTACAGCATACAATGACATTGTAGACAATTTTGTGCTTCCAACTTTGTGGCAATAGTCTGGGGAAGACCCTTTCCTGTTTCAGCATGACAAATCCCCCATGCACAAAGCGAGGGCCATGCCCATGATTTTGGAATGAGATGTTCGACGAACCGGTGTCCACATACTTTTGGGTGGGCCTGTGGATAGGCCCACCCATTTGGGAGCCAGGCCCACCCACTGGGAAGCCAGGCCCAACCAATCAGAATGAGTTTTTCCCCACAAAAATAATTTATTACAGATAGAAATACTCCTCATTTTCATCAGCTGTCCAGGTGGAATGTCTCAGATGATCCCGCAGGTGAAGAAGCCGGATGTGGATGTTCTGTGCTGACGTAGTTATTACGTGGTCTGCTGTTGTGAGGCCGGTTGGACATACTGTCACATTCTCAAAAATTATGTTGGAGGCAGCTTATGGTAGAGAAATGAACATTAAATTCTCTGGCAACAGCTCTGGTGGACATTCCTGCAGTCAGCATGCCTATTGCACGTTCCCTCAAAAATGTAGACATCTGTGGCACCTGTGTAATGATCATGCTGTTTAATCAGCTTCTTGATATGCCACACCTGTCAGGTGGATGGATTATCTTGGCAAAMGAGAAATGCTCACCTAGGGGCGTAAACAAATTTGTGCACAACATTTGAGAGAAATATGCTTTTTGTGTGTATGGAAAATTTCTGGGATTTTTTATTTCAGCTCATGAAACATGGTATCAACACTTTACATGTTGCGTTTATATTTATGTTCTGTGTATTATGAACTTAGCTATTTATAGGGCTAATGGTAACTACTTCTAAACTTCTAATGATCCAATCAACCATGAACGATTGACAGTATGCCTAGCTTCAAGTTGAAATGGTATCCTTTGGGCAAATCAGATGCCAATGTAGCCTACATAAACCCAACCTCACTCCACATTTTCTTTCACATACAGCTTGTGTAACAAAAGTTAGTTACTTTCAACTATTCCATGTTATTAGGTAGTCTGCGCAAATGAGTATGGAAGCTGCGCAATGTCTAAATACGATGGCTCAGCTGAATCGAACTCAGATTGTTTCCAATGCTAAGCAGGATACATAGAAGTAGGCATCTGGATGGTAGACTTGTTCTCACTGAAGTGCATTACTCCTCATATACCAGTAAGAGTCACTGTTGGACTGTGGCGTCACATTTTATTTCAATATACCCTTCTATATTTAGGTTGATGGCATGACGTTGATTCAAACATACCATTGAATTTAAAGCAAATTCCACGTATACATAGTTTTGATGATTATGTTGAAATTAGATTGATGTAACAACCTGTTAATCAGGTTAAGTCAATGTATTTAAGTTGAAGTTTTACCCTAATTTCAATGTTTACAATGCCGGTTGAAATTAGATGAAAACAGTACTGGTCGATGACTTTTTTCAAATCCAATGTATTTTCCACGTTGTTTCCACGTCACAATATGTTAACAAATTAGCTTGAAACAACGTTGATTAAAACCAATCTGTGCACAGTGGGAGGTGAGGAGAAAGGATGCAAGCAATGGAGGAAAGGTGAATTGAGAAAGAGCCCTTGTGTAAAGGCTAACCATGTGTTGTGCTACAACACAAGGGGTTGATGGTATACCTTGGCAGGTGCTGAGTTCSTCCTTGGTCTCCCTCCTCTCCTTCTTCAGGTTGACTAGGCTGCTCCTTATCTCTTCCTTCTCTCTCTCCAGCCGGTCACGCTCTTCCGTGTAGAGCAGCATGTCCGCCTCCGTTCTGTTCTTCCCCAGCTTCACCTCGATGGCCCCAGGGATGGCTAGGAACCAAGAGGAAGAAAAGGAAACATTTTACATGTACACTGCGTGCACAATTAATAGGCTAATTGTATTCCTCACGATTAATTTTATTGTTGAACAAACAATGCTCTCAGTCAATCCAAATGCTGTTGAACCTCAAACCTGAATGTTTAACAAAGGAAATGTTTTGTCTTTCTCAGGGGAATATATAAGTGTGCACAATTATTAGGKAACTATTACTGTGCACAATTATTAGGCAACTAAATTACAAAAATAATTTCTCCCAACTCACTTGTTTATTCAGTGACCAATATAGCACCCTTCTTTTCAATAACTGCCATGAGCCTTCGGTCTATGGAGTCWGTCAGTTTCTTGATCTGTTCACGATCAACTTTCACTAAAGCAGCAACAACAGCCTCCAAAAAGCTATTCAAAGAGGTGTATTGTCTTCCGTCACTGTAAATCTCACGTTTTTATTTTATTTTTTATTTCACCTTTATTTAACCAGGTAGGCTAGTTGAGAACAAGTTCTCATTTACAACTGTGACCTGGCCAAGATAAAGCATAGCAGTGTGAACAGACAACACAGAGTTACACATGGAGTAAACAATAAACAAGTCAATAACACAGTAGGAAAAAAAAGAAAAAAGAGTCTATATACATTGTGTGCAAAAGGCATGAGCAGGTAGGCAATAAGTAGGCCATAGGAGCAAATAATTACAATTTGMCAGATTAACACTGGAGTGATAAATCATCAGATGATCATGTGCAAGTAGAGATACTGGTGTGCAAAAGAGCAGAAAAGTAAATAAATAAAAACAGTAAGGGGATGAGGTAGGTAAATTGGATGGGCTGTTTACAGATGGACTATGTACAGCTGCAGCGATCGGTTAGCTGCTCAGATAGCAGATGTTTAAAGTTGGTGAGGGAAATAAAAGTCTCCAACTTCAGCYATTTTTGCAATTCGTTCRAGTCACAGGCAGCAGAGAACTGGAAGGAAAGGCGGCCAAATGAGGTGTTGGCTTTTGGGATGATCAGTGAGATATACCTYCTGGAGCGCGTGCTACGGGTGGGTGTTGTTATCGTGACCAGTGAACTGAGATAAGGCGGAGCTTTGCCTAGCATGGACTTATTGATGACCTGGAGCCAGTGGGTCTGGCGACGAATATGTAGCGAGGGCCAGCCGACTAGAGCATACAGGTCGCAGTGGTGGGTGGTATAAGGTGTTTTAGTAACAAAACGGATGGCACTATGATAAACTGCATCTAGTTTGCTGAGTAGATTATTGGAACAAATGAGAGCGCCTGGGGAATAGGTGTAGTACTGGGGGCTACAGGGCCTGGGTTAACCTCTACATCACCAGAGGAACAGAGGAGGAGTAGGATAAGGGTACGGCTAAAGGCTATAAGAATTGGTTGTCTAGTGTGTTGGGAACAGAGAATAAAAGGAGCAGATTTCTGGGCGAGGTAGAATAGATTCAGGGCATAATGTACATACAAGGATGTGTAGGATGTGAGTATAGTGGAGGTAAACCTCGCCATTGAGTGATGATGAGAGAGTTTGTTATCTCTGGAGGCACCAGTTATGCCAGGTGAGGTCTCCGCATGTCTGGGGGGTGGGACAAAAGAGCTATCTAAGGCATGTTGAGTGGGACTGGGGGCTCTACAGTGAAATAAAACAATAAGAACTAACCGAAACAGCAGTAGACAAGGCACATTAGAGAGAGGCATAAAGCAATCACAGGTGTTG
Organism: Salvelinus sp. IW2-2015; assembly: GCF_002910315.2. NCBI lineage: Eukaryota > Metazoa > Chordata > Actinopteri > Salmoniformes > Salmonidae > Salvelinus > Salvelinus sp. IW2-2015. The sequence continues at coordinate 20,869,615 of NC_036858.1, forward strand.
ATCGGGAGAGCTAAGACAACAACGGGTAAATGGCGATGAATGGGCAGAGAGGGTCAGTTAGGTACACACAGGACCTGAGTTCGAGGTTGGGGCCGACAGATAAACAAAATGAGGTACCGTGTTAGTGAACAGTCCAGCAGGCATCAGCTGGATAGGCGGGGCTCCGTGTCGACAATAAAGGGTCCAGGCCAATTGGCAAAATAGGTATTGTAGCCCAAGAATTACCTGGTATACTTCGTTGYCTAGCCGTGAGATGGGCCTAGCTCGAGGCTAGCTCAAGGCTAACTYGTGCTTGCTTCGGGACAGAGGTGTTAGCCAACAATAGCCACTCGGTTGCAGCTAGCTAGCTGCGATGATACGGTGTAATGGTCCAGAGCTTGCGGCAGGAATCCAGTGATGTGGTAGKGAAGAGTAGTCCGATATGCTCTGGGTTGATATCGCTCTGTGCAGACTGGCAGGTATTGACCGAGCTAAWGCTGGCTGGTGTCCGAGCTAAAGGTGAAGACCGCTAGCWGTGGCTAACAATGACTAATAGCTAGTAGCTAGTTAGCTGGCTAGCCTCTGATGGAGGTTCCAGTTATAAAGTATAAAAATAGSAGATCTGTACCAAATTGGGTGAAGCGGGTTGCAGGAAAGTATATTTAGTTCGTAGATGGAAAAGAATGAAGAAACAGACTATTTACAGACTATTTACACGGGACAAGACAAACACACATCCAACTGCTACGCCATCCTGGAGAACAGGATAAACAAATAGATATATTTATAGTGTGCCGGTTTCCATTCACTCTGTGTAAAAAGTTTCTACTTGATTAGAGTGACTGTTCAATTAACACTGCTCTCCAATATCCTCTGTGTCTTTGGTTAATTTCTCACCTGTGGATAAGACTTTGGTCCTATGGTCTCCACTGCTGGCACTCCGGCCTCTGAGAGGTTCGGGACTGTGAGGGGGAAGGCTGAATGCAAGAGTGGTAGCTGCAGGACTCTGAGGGATTTTGGGGGGCTGAGTGTTAAGGGTGGTTGTACTGGGGGCCTGGGGGTGCTGTATGCCTGGACTGGCCCTTTTCTGGATGTCTTGGCTGAGGAGAGAGGTCTTTTGAGCCTGGGTATAGGGCTGTAAAGGGCTGGGAGACAGGGGGCGCTCCTGCTCAGGTCTGTTGGTGTTAGCAGTGGGTTCCACTCCATTGTGGGATGGTGGAAGCTCTGATTCGGATAAGACGCTAGAATCAACCTAGGAACGTAGATATGCATTACATTTAATGAAWTATTTTATCTACACGTACAAACATTTCTCATTTTATTCTAACAACATCCATACCATTATTATTTATAGCACAAGATACTAAACAATGGTATTGTTCAAACCTTTGTATTAAAATCAGGGTTAAGCTTAATTCAATTCATATAATGAATTGATGCTCACGGAATTTACTTAAGATATAATTTAGYCATTCTTACATGATTACAATGGATACAGTATTAGCCTTGGGTTTAGATGCTGAATGATTTGGTTCCATACCTGGCTAGGGAGGTCCTGCTGCTCCTCAGTGGGGGCYGGTGAAGAGCGGGGGGGTTCTTTGTTTGGGGACCCTATGCCACAGGACGTGTGCAGGAACGATCGTACAGGAATGAGGTCCAAGTAAACCCTGTCTGCTGCGTCCTCCCCTGCACTGTCCACCACCACCACATCGCCATCTTGACCACACGGTCCAGTGCTGTCTTGACGACATTGACCACTGCTCTCCTGATCATCCAGAAGCCCGCTCTCCTCTGCATCCTGTCATGGCAGAAACAGAGGTACACACAGCACTGAGATACTGCTTTTCCAGGCTCCCTACATAATTATGAGTGATGAGAGGTGTTTCAGACATAATTATGCACCATAGTTGCATTTTTAAATTCTGGGGCCGAGAGAGTTCAACCAGTGACGTCAGCCATTGATTGATCCTAAAATGAATGGAGTCATGTTTTGTAGCAATTATTGTGGCCTTTGTGTTTCACCGATTGCACAATCATTTTGCAGCGAGTAGATATGGTTATCCTTGTTCAATAGAGACATTGGACATCAACGATGTTCATGTCTGCCACAACATTGCAGCATATCTAGGTTGACACATTTTACATGGCAAATTTCACATGGCTTTGTAAAGACTACAGCCTCACGGGAGCCCTTCTTCCTTCTAGAATTGTGTTCCTACCCTCAAAGGCGGGSTAAATCGAGGCGGTACTAGTTTCTACAGGTTCACAGGAGCAATGTTACCGTGCACTGTCTATCCAAGATGATTAAATAATTAAAATGGCTGATTGAGTGCTTGAGACGTTTTAGTTTTTTTCTGTAAAAAGCTCTATTTTTACATMWAGCAGTGTTGTTCAMTACAGTATAYGTTTTTGATTCGGCCATAACAGGGCTTGCTAGGACCACTACAAGTCAAGCTAGGCAAYTTGAGCTAGCTAGTATGTATATAATGGAGTTTGATCAAATCTTTTATATAATATTWTTTTTTACAAGTCTATGACAAGTGACCAAATGATTCAAGCTGCATCAGAAAACAATCATGAGGACTTCAAATACTGCATCAATTCATTGTGAAATTCATGAAATGTATTTGGAAGTAACTAGCTACAATATTACTGCTAAAACAAATGATGCAGGGAGTWGGTGCATTTCAACTTTCATTTGTTGGCATGTAACCATGTTTCATTAAAACTGTAAATTAGTCTGCCAATTATAAAATGTAGATGGGCTTGTTCAATAAAACGATTATTTGCTCTGGAGAATGAGGTGAGTTTTCATAGCAGTATGCAGGAAGTGTTTCCAATTCCTGACATTTAATCCTAGTAAAAATTCCCTGTCTTAGGTCAGTTAGGCTCACCACTTTATTTAAGAATGTGAAATGTCAGAATTATAGTAGAGAAATGATTTATGCTTTTATTTTTTCATCACATTCCCAGTGGGTCAGAAGTTTACATGCACTCAGTTAGTATTTGGTAGCATTGCCTTTAAATTGTTTAACTTGGGTCAAAACGTTTCAGGTAACCTTCCACAGGCTTCCACAATAAGTTGGGTGAATTTTGGCCATTCCTCCTGACAGAGCTGGTATAACTGAGTCAGGTTTGTAGGCTTCTTGCTCGCACACGCTTTTTCAGTTGCCCAAATTTTCTATAGGATTGAGTGTCAGGGCTTTGTGATGGGCCCTCCAATACCTTGACTTTGTTGTTCTTAAGCCATTTTGCCACAACTTTGGAAGTATGCTTGGGGTCATTGTTCATTTGGAAGACACATTTGCGACCAAGCTTTAACTTCCTGACTGATGTCTTGAGATGTTGCTTCAATATATCCACATAATTTGCTTTCCTCATGATGCCATCTATTTTGTGAAGTGCACCAGTTCATCCTGCAGCAAAGCACCCCCACACATGATGCTGCCACCATGGTGCTCTTCAAGCCTCCCACTTTTTCCTCCAAACATAACGATGGTCATCATGGCCAAACAGTTCTATTTTGTTTCATCAGACCAGAGGACATTTCTCAAAAAGTACGATCTTTGTCCCCATATGCTGTTGCAAACTGTAGTCTGGCTTTTTTTATGGCGGTTTTGGAGCAGTGGCTTCTTCTTGCCCAGCGGAATTTCAGGTTATGTCGATATAGGACTCGTTTTACTGTGGATATAGATACTTTGTTACCTGTTTCCTCCACTATCTTCACAAGGTCCTTAGCTGTTGTTCTGGGATTGATTTGCACTTTTCGGCACCAAAAGTACATTGATCTCTAGGAGACAGAAGGCGGCTCCTTCCTGAGCGGTATGACGGCTGCGTTGTCCCATGGTGTTTATACTTGCGCACTATTGTTTTGTACAGATGAATGTGGTACTTCAGGCATTTGGAAATTGCTCCCAAGGATGAACCAGCCTTGTGGAGGTCTACAATTTTTTTCTGATTTCTTTTGAATTTCCCATGATGTCAAGTAAAGAGGCACTGAGTTTGAAGGTAGGCCTTGAAATACATCACAGGTACACCTCCAATTGATTCAAATTATGTCAATTAGCCTATCAGAAGTTTCTAAAGCCATGACATAACTTTCTGAATTTTCCAAGCTGTTTAAAGGCACAGTCAACCTAGTGTATGTAAACTTCTGACCACTGGAATTGTGATACAGTGAATTATAAGTGAAATAATCTGTCTGTAAACAATTTGTTGGGAAAATGACTTTGTGTCATGCACAAAGTAGATGTCCTAACCGACTTGCCAAAACTATAGTTTGTTACAAGAAATTTGTGAAGTGGTTGAAAAACGAGTTTTAATGATCCAAGCTAAGTGTATTGTAAATTCCAACTTCAACTGTACGTACGTACGTACACACACACACACACCCCACCTACCCCACACACAACCACAAGCTCAGATGTTCAACTGTTGTTCCATCCCGAGCCAACTCAAGAAAGGACTTGATGTGCGAATGCATACAGTTGTAGCTGTTTGAGAAGGCATGCAACATTTAGCAAGAATGGGGAGATTTGATTAACATGTCAAGTCCTAGCTGATGGTGCTCAGATACACCCCTTCCCAGAAACACGCTGGTTGATAATGGAACACTAGTCAATTAATGTTTAGATATCTTGCATTACTCATCTCATATGTATATACTGTATTCTAAACTATTCTACGGTATCTTAGTCACTTAATGTTTACATATCTGGCATTCATCTTCTCATGTATTTACAGTCGGAGCAAAAGTTTTGAAAATGATCAAATATTAATTTTCACAAAGTCTGCTACCTCAGTTTGTATGATGAAATTTGCATATACTCCAGAATGTTATGAAGAGTGATCAGATGAATTGCAATTATTGCAAAGTCCCTCTTTGCCATGCAAATTCACTGAATCCCCAAAAACATTTCCACTGCATTTCAGCCCTGCCACAAAAGGACCAGCTGACATCATGTCAGTGATTTCTCGTTAACACAGGTGTGAGTGTTGACGAGGACAAGGCTGAGTTTGAATAACAGACTGGAAGCTTCAAAAGGAGGGTGGTGTTTGGAATCATTGTTCTTCCTCTGTCAACCATGGTTACCTGCAAGGAAACATGTGCCTCATCATTGCTTTGCACAAAAAGGGCTTCACAGGCAAGGATATTGGTGCAGTAAGATTGCACCTGGTGGTTCAAAAAAATCACATTTATCAGATCATCAAGAACTTCAAGGAGAGCGGTTCAATTGTTGTGAAGAAGGCTTCAGGGTGCCCAAGAAATCCAAGGAAGCACCAGGACCGTCTCCTAAAGTTGATTCAGCTGCAAGATCGGGGCACCACCAGTACAGAGCTTGCTCAGGATGACAGCAGGCAGGTGTGAGTGCATCTGCACGACAAGTGAGGCAAAGACTTTTGGAGGATGGCCTGGTGTCAAGAAGGGCAGCAAAGATGCCACTTCTCTCCAGGAAAACCATCAGGGACAGACTGATATTCTGCTAAAGGTACAGGGATTGGACTGCTGAGGACTGGGGTAAAGTCATTTTCTCTGATGAATCCCTTTCCGATTGTTTGGGGCATCCGGGAAGCTTATCCGGAGAAGACAAGGTGAGCGCTACCATCAGTCCTGTGTCATGCCAACAGTAAAGCATCCTGAGACCATTAATGTGTGGGTTGCTTCTCAGCAAGGGAGTGGGCTCACTCACATTTTGCCTAAGACACAGCCATGAATAAAGAATGTACCAACACATTCTCCGGGAGCAACTTCTCCCAACCATCCAGGAACAGTTTGGTGACGAACAATGCCTTTTCCAGCATGATGGAGCACCTTGCCATAAGACAAACATGATAACTAAGTGGCTCAGGGAACAAAACATAGATATGTTGGGTCCATGGCCAGAAACTCCCCAGACCTTAACCCCATTGAGAATTTGTGGTCAATCCTCAAGAGGCGGGTGGACAAACAAAACCCACAAATTCTGACAAACTCAAGCATAGTTATGCAAGAATGGGCTGCATCAGTCAGGATGTGCCCAGAAGTTAATTGACAGCATGCCAGGGCGGATTGAAGAGGTCTTGAAAAGAAGGGTCAACACTGCATATTGACTCTTTGAATCAACTTCATGTAATTATCAAATAAGCCTTTGACACTCATGAAATGCTTGTAATTATACTTCAGTATTCCATAGTACATCTGACAAAAATATCTAAAGACACTGAAGCAGCAAACTTTATGGAAATTCATATTTGTGTCATTCTCAAAACTTTTGGCCAGACTGTACTGTTCTCTATACTATTCTACAGTATCTGATTCACTTAATAATGCTTACATATCTTGCTTTACTCATCTCATATGTATATACTGTTTTTCTATACTATTCTACTGTATCTTAGTGCGTTCAGCTCTGACATKATTTGTCCATATGTATATAGTCTTAATTCATTCCTACTTAGATTTGTGTGTATATGTTGTGTAATTTGTTAGATATTACTTGTTAGATGTTACTGCACTGTTGGAGGTAAAAGCACAAACATTTCACTACACCCGCAATAACATCTGCTAATCACGTATATGTAACCAATCAAATTTGATGCCACACTCACCACATACGCTGCTGCTATTGTCTATTATCTATTCTGTTGCCTAGTTACTTTACCCCTACCTATATGTACATAGCTACCTCAATTATKTCGTACACCTGCACATCGACTCAGTACTGGTACTCCCTGTATATAGCCATGTTACTTTTACTCGTTGTGCTATTCATTATTCACTGTGTATTTATTTTTCGTGTCACCATTTTTATTTGTTATTTTATKTCATTATCCTACCTCTGCATTGTCTGAAAAAGGACTCGTAAGTAAGCATTTCACAATTAGTCTACACCTCATTTACAGGGGACAAATACAATTTAATTTGAGTTGTAAGCATACTACGCATTCTATATTATACTATATCAGCCTAATTGAATATGGATGTTGTGTTGGCTGAATGATCCAGGCAGTGTCCTGAATGTTCTTCAGTTGGTGAACCTCATCTTGTGTTGGTCAATGGCAGCTAGTTTATTAGGCATTGGCGCTGTGGCGATGTAGGCAGAGATGTTGGGGAGCTGTGACATTGGCTGCTTGTTGACCACTGTCTTGTCCTTTCTTCGCTCCACAGCCAGGTGGACAAGTCTCTCCCTGAAGTTGTGGGTTCTGAGTTAGTACATTTTCTTCAGCACCCACTGCTTCGACCTCTTACAATAGATTAGTTTGTACTGCAAGTCTCCTGGAAAGACATGAAGACAGATCATGAGGATGTGTAACCATAAAATAAACAATGTTCATGTGTAAACAAAAATGTGTACATTAGACTGGTAGAGTGCCTTGCAAAATTATTAATGTTGCCCTATTTTGTTGCATTACAACCTGTAATTTAAATTGATTGATTTCTGTTTGGATTTCATGTAACGGACATACACAAAATAGTCCAAATTGGCGAAGTGAAACTAAAAAAATGACTTCTTTTTTTTTTATACGGAAAAGTGGTGTGTGCATATGTATTCACCCCCTTTGCTATGAAGCCCCTAAATAAGATCTGGTGCAACCAATTACCTTCAGAAGTCACATAATTTTTTTATTTGCTAAAAATTAAGCCTTTTGGCTATCAAGGAAAACACTATGTCTGGCGCAAACACAACACCTCTCATCACCCTGAGAACACCATCCCCACAGTGAAGCATGGTGGTGGCAGCATCATGCTGTGGGGATGTTTTTCCATTGGCAGACACTGGGAAACTGGTCAGAATTGAAGGAACGATGGATGGCGCTAAATACAGGGAAATTAATGAGGGAAACCTGTTTCAGTCTTCCAGAGATTTGAGACTAAGACGGAGGTTCACCTTCCAGCAGGACAATGACCCTAATCATACTGCTAAAGCAACACTCAAGTGGTTTAAGGGGAAACATTTACAATGTTGGAATGGCTTAGTCAAAGCCCAGACCTCAACCCAATTYAGAATCTGTGGTATGACTTAAAGATTGCTGTACACCAGCGGATCCCATCAAACTTGAAGGAGCTGGAGCAGTTTTGCCTTGAAGAATGGGCAAAAATCCCAGTGGCTAGATGTGCCAAGCTTATAGAGACATAACCCAAGAGACTTGCAGCTGTAATTGCTGCAAAAGGTGGCTCTACACAGTATTGAGTTTGGGGTGGGCTTATTGTTTTTTTGTGTGTCTTATTTCTTGTTTGCTTCACAATAAAAAATATTTTGCATCTTCAAAGTGGTAGGCATGTTGTGTAAATCAAATGATACAAACCTCCCAAAAATCTATTTAAATCCCAGATTGTAAGGCAACAAAATAGGAAAAATGCCAAGGGGGTGAATACTTTTGCAAGCCACTGTATGTTTTGTTACACTCAGAGGCAATAATGGGGCATTGAGATGGGCTGTTAACGAAGGTGTGAAAAGTTTGAGGGGGGCTTGACTTGTAGACAGTCTAGTCATGTATTGTTGTGTATGAGCACCTTCAGTTGTGGTGTTTAGTAGACAAGCACTGCCAACAATAGAGTGAATAGGCTAGAAGAGTATACTAACACCCCCTCTCCCCTATGCCAAAGWACTGACTTCAAGTGTGTGAAAAGTTTGAGGAGGACCTGGCTTGTTTATTGGTGATTTTGTATTCTCAAGAGGGGGATTTCGCTTTCATAAATACCTTTGGCTTGTTTGCATCCCACATTCTCATTATGCTTTCCACTCTGTGTRCACTTTTTCATTTCACAGGAGCCCAAAATGCTCCCGCTTTGGGGAGTACTTTAGGAGAGCACTGTGGAATGCCTCCAGATGGCCTATGTGTTTATAAAGACAAAACAGAGTAGACTAAGTATTTTTGGCTTTTCTGATTGAAAATATAAAAACGTTATGCTGTTATTGATGACTACTAAACTGTATGTTTGAATCTGGTCATTTGTTCGAGATCAGTTTTCAAATGTTTGTCCAACATAATTGCAGAGGTCATCAAACACAACTGAGGTCAGGGTGTTGACAGTGTACTTCTCTCCCCCCCCCGTGCCCCCCCGCTTCAGCTCCTTCAAAGACAGACGACATATATCTGCTTTTAGATATCATCAGTACAGGGCATGCACCAGTACAAGTGCTAGGTGTCTCCTGGACCAACGCATGTCGTTCAGATTTGGGGTGAGAATGACAGCACATTACAGTGAACAAGAAACACAACTTACGGAGTGTGCGGGTTCTCGCCATTTAATTTACCTCAGGGTCACCATTACACCATGCTGAACACCAAAACATGTGGTTTGTGAGGGAACGTATCGAGGGACACAAGGTCTCATTTCCTCGCTTCTTGGCCTTCAGCAGATGTTTATTTTGGATACCTGTTTGAAAGATGTTTTTATACAACAAACTAATGAGCCCTTTCTGATTTTCTCAATTTTTGCAATTTAAAAAAAAAATACTGAACGTTATTAGATCCTCAACCAAAACCTAATATTAGATAAAAGGAACCTGAGTTTACAAATAACAAAAATGTATTATACTTATTTATTTAATTAACAAAGTTATGGAACACCCAATTCCCCTGTGTGAAAAAGTAAGTGCACACTTACACTCAATAACTGGTTGTGCCACCTTTAGCTGCAATGACTGCAACCAAATACTTCCTGTAYTTGTTGATCAGTCTCTCACATCGCTGAGGAGGAATTTTGGCCCACTCTTGCATGCAGAACTGCTTTAACTCAGCAACATTTATGGGTTTTCAAGCGTGAACTGCTCGTTTCAAGTCCTGCCACAACATCTCAATTGGGATTGGGTCTGGACTTCGACTAGGCGATTCCAAAACTCWAAATGTTTTGCTTGCTTTTTAACCATTTTCATGGAGACTTGATTGTGTGTTTTTGATCGTCGTCTTGCTGCATGACCCAGCTGCGATTCAGCTTCAGCTCAGACTGATGGCCTGACATTCTCCTGTAAAATTCTCTCATACAGAGCAGAATTCGTTYTTCCTTCTATTAAGGCAAGTCGTCCAGGTCCTGAGGCAGCAAAGCATCCCCAAACCACCACGCTTGACTGTTGGTATGAGGTTCTTACTGTGGAAAGCAGTGTTTGGTTTTCGGCAGACATAATGGAACCCATCTTGTTCAAGGTTGGGTTCTGCAGTGCTAATCTTTCACTGTATGCGACACATCAAGCTCTTGTTAGACGTCAGAGAAGAGATCCCTCATCTTGAGTATAGATTGTGACCCCATCCACTGTGAGACCCATGTTGTCCACCAGCTTTGTCAGAGCTCGCTTGAAGACAATTACTACCTCCGTCGCAACAGAACTGGGTGCCTCRGGGACCTATAACGGGCAAAAGTAACACAGATTTACAGCCAGTCACTAGGTGCGATAACACAACATGCCATTGACCATCATACTGTAAACTGTATTCATTGTACTGTACCTGTATTAGTTCACTCTGCACAATCTCGCTGACGTCATCGGTAGTCAGGCAATAGGTGGTGTATTTGGCGCTATAGCAAGAGAGTAGTACTTTATTGATCCCAACTTGGGAAATTGTTGTATCACTTATCACCCTAAAAACGACAAAGACAAGACCCGTATCAATGAAAACACGTGATAAAAAACACTATACTAACACACATAAGGCACTGCATGTTAAATAGCAATGCAAAGATAGTGCTGTAGCCCAGACTGTCACGGCGTGCATCACCAGACAGCTGTGCTCCAACACCATCCAGGAACAGTCTTGCCAAAATAGTGTTTCTTCCTTCCCCATACTCTGCATTTAWGACTGGAAACAGGTAGATATTCTGAATCGGATAGAAGGTGGTGCTGCCATACAGCTTCATGGTCGGAGCCCAGTCCTGCAGCTCGGTGTAAGTGCCTCCTYAAAACATCACAGATGCAGCTGTGAGAAGATGAACCTCTGCCATTTCCCCAATATCAGGACAGGAGGTCCATGTCCCTGTGTATCTGCCATTACAGTCCCACTTCACCTTCATCATAGCCCCAACATATGAAATGGCTGTAGATGATTGGCTATCCACATGTCTGGCAGAACTTCATGAGCTTCATGACCTTGGACTCAAAGACTATACACTTTGGCTCTTGCTAGTCCCGTGCAGTCTTTTCTTCTTCTTCTGAGTCAGAGGATGTTCCCGACTGAAAGCTTTCATCCAATGGGTCTACAGGATCTGTACTACTAAAGCTGGTGTCAAGGTCTTTATCAGCAGCAGCAAGATTAGTATGTAGGACACACACTAGTCAGTGATTAGCCAACATTGTACTACTTTGTACCCATCAATACACACTCAAAAAATTTACTATATTCTCCCACCCCCKTCGTGTCAATAGATCATGCATACTAACCTTCATARACAATACCCACCCCCAAAAGACACCAGTCAGTCACCCCACACCATCTCCTCCTTACTAATACCTCTATTTTTCTTCAATTTAGACTTCAAGCTTTGCATAAACAATCAACTAAGCCTCCATAATACAGAGAAAACGATAGTAGAAGTTGTAGCCTACATATAAAACACACCAACTATGATAAGACAGACCATGTTAATGCCTAGCTCTAGTAATTTATTTGGTCATAATGGAAAGATTTAGCAAAGGTGACTTACACTACTAGTTCCTGGTGCTGAGCTTGATGTTGATGTGCTGCAGATGTTGATGGGATTGGACTCTGTAAATAGAACACATAMGCCAGTCACATTAGCCCCTGCGGAAGTTAACTAGCTAACGGTTAGATACGGTCCGGTTGGCTGTAGTTAACGTATCCTAACATAGCTAACGCTAGATTGCAAAGTTACAAATCTCATTGACAGATAGCAGCTGGCTAATTGCATTGATTTGCGTTGGAATGGCTASCCAGCTTATTATAACATCTTGCTAGCTAGATTTTTTATTCGTTTTTTAGATAAACAAATAACGTTATAGTTTCCMAGTTAGTTAGCTACATTACCTCTGGTCGACTTCTTTTCTGCGCTGATTTTGGGTGATCGGATGCCTTCCTCTTTGAAGTGAAGATAAAAATCGACGGAATAGCTTCTTCACTTTTCAACATTCGACGACCTGGCAACCCCATCAGTTGAAACTTCATGTCCATTTCGAAATCCTCTGGCTGAAAGTGCTGGCTACAAACATGGACTAATCAGATATTTTTCCACTAGAGTATTCACATCATAGGCAGGGTTCTTTATTGCTGCCAGCACCTGTTGGCCCCGAGGAATATCTCCTGTAAAGTCTAGTCATGTTGTGGTGCTCAGTACCTGAATGTGCAAACTACAAGCAAGCGCAGGCTGCTGGACTCAAATTTTATCTGTTACCTGCTTATTGTCGACACACACACAAAAAAATATAGTTATTCGCAATCTGATGTTCTATGAACGAGTGGCTGGTACAGTGAGTAACGTTTGCTACCTGTTGACGCCCATTCTCAACTGGATCCACCTAGACAGAGGCGATACTATGTCCTGAAATTGCTATGAACTCTGGATATTGTGGTTCGCTTACAACCAGGAAAAAAAAAAAATATATATATATATATATATAAACGCAACATGTAAAGTGTTGGTCCCATGTTTCATGAGCTGAAATAAAAGATCCCATATATGTTCCATACGCACAAAAAAGCTTAATTCTCTCAAATTTTGMGCACAAATTTGTTTACTTTCCTGTTAGTGAGCATTTCTCCTTTGCCAAGATAATCCACCTGACAGGTGTGGCATATCAAGAAGCTGATCAAACAGCATGATCATTACACAGGTGCACCTTGTGCTGTGAAAAATAAAAGCCCACTCTAAAATGTGCAGTTTTGTCACACAACACAATACCACAGCTGTCTCAAGTTAAGGGAGCATGCAATTGGCATGCTGACTGCAGGAATGTCCACCAGAGCTGTTGCCAAAGAATTTAATGTTAATTTCTCTACCATAAGCCACCTCCAATGTCATTTTAGAGAATTTGGCAGTCGGACTCATTTGTGAGTCCAACCAGCCTCACAAATGCAGACCACATGTAACCACGCCAGCCCAGGACCTCCACATCCGGCTTCTTCACCTGCTGGATCATCTGAGACCAGCCACCCGGAGAGCTGATGAAACCGAGGAGTAGTTCTGTCTGTAATAAAGCCCTTTTATGGGGAAAAACTCATTCTGATTGGCTGGGCCTGGCTCTCCAGTGGGTGGGCCTATGCCCTCCAAAGCCCACACATGGCTTCGCTACTCCCCTGTCATGTGAAATCCATAGATTAGAGCCTGCTGAATTTATTTCAATTGACTGATTTCCTTACATGAACTGTAACTCAGTAAAATCATTGAAATTGTTGCATGTTGCGTTTATATTTTTGATCAGTATAGATGGCCTGTTTCTACTGGTGAGATGCAGAAATGCTTGTATTTGTAAATTAGRGATATTTTTGAGACATATGTTAAACATATTAATGAACACAGAGAAAGAGCAGAAGTGACATTTTCCTTTAAATTTAACACTGGCCCAGTGTCTATACTGGTCTACACTTTTCAGTGTGAAATTAAAACACTTTGGGAAATAAAGCTTACACTGAGTGCCTTGCCTTTCGAGTGAATTGTAGAGTTACCACCCATGACTGTTGCATTCATCTGTTTTCAGTACAGTGGCTTTCACCAACTGAAATCCTAAGTGAATATTTTATCATTCAAATTAAATMATTTAACACAATTCAACAAATATATAATAAGGCCTGATTTTGTGGAGAGGGCACGGCAAAGCCTATTCCCCCTCAAAAAGATTTGGCATGGGTCCTGAGATCCTCAAAAGGTTCTACAGCTGCAACATTGAGAGCATCCTGACTGGTTGCATCACTGCCTGGTACGGCAATTGCTCGGCCTCTAACCGCAAGACACTACAGAGGGTAGTGCGAACGGCCCAGTACATCACTGGGGCTAAGCTGCCTGCCATCCTCAGAGGAAGGCCCTAAAAATTGTCAAAGACCCCCTCTGGTACCACTCTGGCAAGCGGTACCAGAGTGCCAAGTCTAGGACAAAAAGGCTTCTCAACAGTTTTTACCCCCAAGCCATAAGACTCCTGAACAGGTAATCAAATGGCTATCCGGACTATTTGCATTGTGTGCCCCCCCAACCCCTCTTTTTACGCTGCTGCTACTCTCTGTTTATCATATATGCATAGTCACTTTAACTATACATTCATGTACATACTACCTCAATTGGGCCGACCAACCAGTGCTCCCGCAAATTGGCTAACCGGGCTATCTGCATTGTGTGCCGCCACCCGCCAACCTCTCTTTTACGCTACTCTCTGTTCATCATATATGCATAGTCACTTTAACCATATCTACATGTGCATACTACCTCAATCAGCCTGACTAACTTGTGTCTGTATGTAGCCTCACTACTGTATATAGCCTGTCTTTTTACTGTTGTTTTATTTCTTTACTTACCTATTGTTCACCTAATACCTTTTTTTGCAAAATTGGTAAGTAAGCATTTCACTGTTAGATCTACACCTGTTGTATTCGGCGCACGTGACAAATAAACTTTGATTTGATTTGATTCTGAGGGCAAAGTTTTACCCTAATACAGTGGCCTGAAACTCATGGTTTTCAGGCCTGAAACTCACATTATAATGACTTACAAAGTGATGTGTAATTCCTATTGGAATCCAACCAGAGTGGGGATATCCAACATTTTGAATTTAATTTCACCCGCAACTTGCATTCAGAATGACTTCCAGGTTGGGAGGACTAAGATATTAGTGATGTGCAGATTGTGAACAATTCGGTATGTTTGAACAACTCCTTTTACTGACTCGAGAGTCATGATACATTTTTCTTAGTGACCCGTTCATTTTAATCGTTCGTTTGGCCTGCTTGCCGCAATGAATTCTACAGCAGGATTAATACGCGCTACTCCGGAGACATGCTCCGCCACCGTCTATCATGTTCAGCACAAAGAAGAAAAATACTCGTTTAGAACTGATAAATGATCGTATGGTCCAAGAATGAAAGCAATCAATTTATTATTGAATGTTATCGACGGACACTGCTTTGTAGAACCAAAACATAATCAGTCTGTCTCTGCTCAACACTCAAACTTGAGAACGAATCGTTTGGGTGGCTGATGCAGTTCGCAAACAATAGCCTATTAATTCATCAATCTTGCAAAAACATAAATATTGAAATAAACTATTCTAAAAATCAACCAGCAAAAGAGCATGCTGGGAAATATGATAATGATGGCCCGTGGTTTTGGTATGGCAACTGCACGGCCTCCGACCGCAAGACACTACAGAGGGTAGTGCGAACGGCCCAGTACATCACTGGGGCCAAGCTTCCTGCCATCCAGGACCTCTATACCAGGCGGTGTCAGAGGAAGGCCCTAAAAATTGTCAAAGACTCCAGCCACCCTAGTCATAGACTGTTTTCTCTGCTACCGCACAGCAAGCGGTACCGGAGCGCAAAGTCTAGGTCCAAGAGGCTTCTAAACAGCTTCTACCACCAAGCCATAAGACTCCTGAACACCTAATAAAATGGTTACCCAGACTATTTGCAAATGGTTACCCCGCCCCTCCTTCTTTTACACCACTGCTACTCTCTGTTGTTATCATCTATGCATAGCCACTTTAATAACTCTACCAACATGTACATATTACCTCAACTAACCGGTGACCCCGCACATTGACTCTGTACTGGTAACCCGCTGTATATAGTCTCGCTATTGTTATTTTACTGCTGCTCTTTAATTACTTGTTACTTTTATTTCTTATTCTTGATCCGTTAAAAAAAAACTGCATTGTTGGTTAGGGGCCCATAAGTAKGCATTTCACTCTAAGGTCTACACCTGTTGTATTCAGAGCATGTGACTAATAACAATTGATTTGAATCAACACTAGAAATGTTCAACTGAAAAATCGACACTAGTTAACACTGGCCAATTTGCTGTGAGCAAATGTAGCACGTATCAACACACTCAGAGATACATTATGTTTCCATTAGCTCTCTGCACTCCAAACTAGAGTACAACCTGAAAGAGCAAGAAGCCATACACACTCAGTTATACACACCCCATACACACTCAGGTATACACACCCCATACACCACTCAGGTATACACAACCCCATACACACTCATAACACACCCCATACAAACCTCCATACAACTCAGAGTATATACACACCCCATACCACACTCAGTTAGCACAACCCCATACACACTCAGGTATACACACCCCATACACACGTCAAGTATACACACCCATCACACTCAGGTATACACACCCCATACCACACTCACGTATAACACACCCCATACACAGCTGCAGGTATTACACACCCCATACCACATCTCAGTACCACCCCAATACCACACTCAGGTATAACACACCCCATACAAAAAAAACAACCTCAAGCGGTTTTTTGTTTATACACACCCATTACACAACCACACACCAGTTATACCACACCCCATACACACTCAGGTTACAAACACCCATACACACTCAGGTATACACCTACCCCATACAACCACTCAGGTATACACAACCCCAACACACTCAGTAACACACCCAGTACACCACTCAGTGAATTACCACCATCAGTTATACACACCATTATCCCTCAGGTATACACACCCATACACACTCAGAGATACACACCCCATACACATCAGGAAAAAATAACACCCCCAATACCAATAAAACAAGGTAATACACACCCCATACACACTCAGGTATACACACCCATACTCACACTCATATACACACCCCATACACACTCAGTTATACACACCCCATACACACTCAGTATACACCACCCCATACACACTCAGGTATACCACACCCCATACACACTCAGTATACACACCCCATACACACTCAGGTTATACACACCCCATACACACTCAGTTATACACACCCATACACACTCAGGTATACACACCCCATACACACTCAGTTATACACACCCAACACACTCAGTTATACACACCCCATACACACTCAGTTAACACACCCATACACACTCAGTTATACACACCCCATACACACTCAGGTTATACACACCCCATACACACTCAGGTTATACACACCCCATACACACTCAGGTTATACACACACCCCATACACACTCAGGTTATACACACCCCCATACACACTCAGGTTAACCACCAACCCCATACACACTCAGTTATACACACCCCATACACACTCAGGTTATACACACCCCATACACACTCAGGTTATACACACCCCATACACACTCAGGTTATACACACCCCCATACACACTCAGGTTATACACACCCCATACACACTCAGTTATACACACCCCATACACACTCAGGTATACACACCCCATACAACACTCAGGTTTACACACCCCATACACACTCAGTTATACACACCCCATACACACCTCAGGTTATACACACCCCATACACACTCAGTTATACCACCCCCAACACACTCAGTTATTACACACCCCATACACACTCAGTTATACACACCCCATACACACTCAGGTATACACACCCCATACACACTCAGGTATACACACCCATAACACACTCAGTTATACACACCCCATACACACTCAGTTATACACACCCCATACACACTCAGGTTATACACACCCCATACACACTCAGGTTATACACACCCATACACACCAGTTTACACACCCCATACACACCAGGTATACACACCCCATACAACACTCAGGTTATACACACCCCATACACACTCAGGTTATACACACCCCATACACACTCAGGTTATACACACCCCATACACACTCAGGTTATACACACCCCATACACACTCAGTTATACACACCCCATACACACTTCAGTTATACACACTCAGTTATACACACCCCATACACACTCAGGTTATACACACCCCATACACACTCAGGTATACACACCCCATACACACTCAGGTTATACACACCCCATACACACTCAGTTATACACACCCCATACACACTCAGGTTATACACACCCCATACACACTCAGGTTAACACAACCCCATACACACTCAGGTTATACACACCCCATAACCACACTCAGTTATACACACCCATACCACACTCAGGTATACAACACCCCATACACACTCAGTTATACACACCCCATACACACTCAGGTATACACCACCCCATACACACTCAGGTTATACACACCCCATACACACCCATACACACCCCTACACACTCAAGTTATACACACCCCATACACACTCAGGTTATAACACCCCATAACACACTCAGTATACACACCCCATACACACTCAGTTATACACAAACCCCATACACACTCAGGTTATACACACCCCATACACACTCAGTTATACACACCCCATACACACTCAGGTATACACAACCCCCATACACACTCAGTTATACACACCCATACACACCAGGTATACACACCCCATACACACTCAGTTATACACACCCCATACACACTCAGTTATACACACCCCATACACACTCAGGTTATACACACCCCATACACACTCAGGTTATACACACCCCATACACACTCAGGTTATACACACCCCATACACACTCAGTTATACACACCCCATACACACTCAGTTATACACACCCCATACACACTCAGTTATACAACTGATGTACAACACATTGGACACAGATATTTCTGTCATACAATGGTGAGTTTGTCTGCATACAAATGTTTACGCAACCATTGTGCTGTGTGTCTCAACGAACGCTGTGTGACCTTTTCTGTGCAGACATTGTGCTGTTGTGTCAAATGGGTAAATGGGAACACCGCCATCAGTGGTGTACGTGGCTGAATTAATACTCTTGTCGTTGTATTGATGCGGTGAGCTCACCTCTAGTTCGCCCTCTATAGAAGCCACATCGTCATAAATGTCATCTGAACCGTGGGGGGCCGAGGAAAGGCTGTCTTTGTAGGTGCTAGGCTCTGAGTACCTCCCCTGCATCAGACTGAAGAATACACACACATATTACTGTATAAGCTCTCTCTCACACACAGTCCTGTACAGCTACACACACACACACACACACACACACACAAACACTGTGATGAATTAACTAACTACAAGGAGGTCTTGGCTGCATTGACTATGCTGGAGATCCTCTCAGAGTTGACATAGTCATAGGTGAGTTCTTCAGGGTCTGTCTTAGTCCCAGTCTGAGATAGCAGAAGACCCAGCCAGTGACCCATATCAGCTGACGACTTGGCCTGGGAGTGGAAAGCGGCATAGAGGAGAGAACAAGGGCAGAGGAGAGAAGAGATGGGAGCGGTAAGGACAGAAGAGGAGAGGGAGAGGACGGGAAAGAGGAGAGAAGCGGAGAGCATTTTGAAAACACAGCCTTGATTATAACATAAAAATCAAGTTGCCTATTACATAGATGAACCAACAGGTGGCAGTTATGTCAAGGCTTTAGTCTGAAGATCACCCTAAAAAAAATATATCCCTTCACAGGAAATGAGTTGATTATCAATTTTCTGCAGCACATTTTTTTCATTTTAGTTTTTAAAGTCCATTAAATAAAACTAAAAAAGGAATTTCATTGACCATAACAGCACAATTTTTTTATTTAACCTTTAGTTAACTAGGCAAGTCAGTTAAGAACAAATTCTTATTTACAATGACGGGCCTACCCCGGCCAAATCTTAACCCGGACAACGCTGGGCCAATTGTGCACCGCCCTATGGGACTCCCAATCACGGCCGGTTGTGATACAGCCTGGAATGAAACCAGGGTCTGTAGTGACGCCACTAGCACTGAGATGCAGTGCCTTAGACCGCCGCGCCACTTGGGAGCCCCAAAGCAGGGTGGTGCTGAAGCTTAAATAAAAAAAGAGGAGTTCCTCTTGCTCACAAATCCCAGTACATCCACTACCTCCCCTACACACACACACAGTTTTGTTTTGCTATCCTTGTGGGGACCAAATAATTTATTCCCATCCAAAATCCTATTTTTCTTAACCCCTAACCCTAACCTAACCTTAACTGTAACCCCTAACCCTAAAACTATACCTAACCCCAATTCTAAACCTAACCCTAATTGTAACCCTAAACCTAACCTCCAAGCCTAAAATACTATCCTTGTGAGGAATTCTGGTACCCAAAAGGATAGTTAAACAGAAACACGCACGCACACGCACACACGTGTCATGTTCTTCTATCCTTGTGGGGACCTAGAATGTATTTCCATTCAAAATCCTATTTTCCCTAACCCCTCTCCCTTAACCTAACCCTTAAGCTTAAAATAGCCTGTGTCCTCATGGGGACACGGGTGATGTCCCCACGAGGGAGAATTGTCCTTGTTTTACTATCCTTGTGGGGATTTTGGGGGATTTTAAGTCCCAACAAGGATAGAAGAACCAACCCACACACACCTCCCCTTTACTCCTCTGGGCCAGAATTTGTAGTGTGTGTCAGACAGTACAATTGAAGTGTTTAGTGTTCTTTGGAGGAGCACTGTACCATCAGCACAGTCTCAGTGTTAGGAATGCTAGTATGTGTTTTTTGCACTAGGCGCCGTGTGTCTGGCGGGTGGGGTTGGTGTGTGCGTGGCGTGCATGCGTTTCCAGAATGGGGACTGTTCTCAGTAAGTATTTCAGAGAGGGACAGGGGCCAGGWTCTCATATGAGGTCAGCTCCTGCACTAGGGACTTAGTAAAGGGCTTTTACAAGAGCTTTCTTGATGACTGATTTCCGTAMAATTAATGCTTATATGGAATGGTACAACATGCAATAACCAGTGTCAAGGCTAAAGATGTGTGTTTGTGTTGTAATTTGCTATTTAACATGCAATGACGTATGCGAGTTAGTATGTGTTTTTGATTATGCGTTTTCATTGATACGGGCCTTTTTTATGGTGATAACTGATACAACAATTTCCCAAGATCGGATCAATAAAGTACTAGTCTCTACTTTCTTTCTATAGCGCCTACCTTCCCCCAGGCCTGCCTACCTCCCCCTCCTACCTCTAGTGTGGCTAGCTGTGCCCCATCCATCTGGATCCGGAAGGAGTAGAGGTGCTCAGGGCTGGGGTCTGGCAAGACCATGCATCCCTCCAGAGGCACAGGCTGCTGGGACACTTTAGTCTTGCCCTTGTCCTGGTAAAACCACAGCTGCCCATTTTTTATCAGACACCAGTGGCTCCTCCAATGACTGTTTACCAGCACGTTGAGGTAACCTGAGATAGAGACCATATTGTTATATGTTTACTTTGTCAATGTAAGTTTAACTTGTTGCCATATCAATTAAGTCTACTGAATTGAAATAAATTGAATTATTGTGTGGTGAGGGACAGAGAGAGAGGGGAAGAATGTGAGAAAGAAAGGGTGAAAGAGAGAATTTGTTATCCCTGTAATTACTGTACTGTACAGTCGTGGCCAAAAGTTTTGAAAATGACACAAATATTAATTTTCACAAAGTCTGCTGCCTCAGTTTGTATGATGGCAATTTTCATATACTCCAGAATGTTATGAAGAGTGATCAGATGAATTGCAATTAATTGCAAAGTCCCTCTTTGCCATGCAAATTCACTGAATCCCAAAAAAACATTTCCACTGCATTTCAGCCCTGCCACAAAAGGACCAGCTGACATCATGTCAGTGATTATCTCGTTAACACAGGTGTGAGTGTTGACGAGGACAAGGCTGGAGATCACTCTGTCATGCTGATTGAGTTCGAATAACAGACTGGAAGCTTCAAAAGGAGGGTGGTGDTTGGAATCATTGTTCTTCCTCTGTCAACCATGGTTACCTGCAAGGAAACATGTGCCGTCATCATTGCTTTGCACAAAAAGGGCTTCACAGGCAAGGATATTGGTGCCAGTAAGATTGCACCTGGTGGTTCCAAAAAATCAAGCATTTATCAGATCATGAAGAACTTCAAGGAGAGCGGTTCAATTATTGTGAAGAAGGCTTCAGGGCGCCCAAGAAAGTCCAGCAAGCGCCAGGACCGTCTCCTAAAGTTGATTCAGCTGCAAGATCGGGGCACCACCAGTACAGAGCTTGCTCAGCAATGGCAGCAGGCAGGTGTGAGTGSATCTGCACGCACAGTGAGGCAAATACTTTTGGAGGATGGCCTGGTGTCAAGWAGGGCAGCAAAGATGCCACTTCTCTCCAGGAAAAACATCAGGAACAGACTGATATTCTGCAAAAGGTACAGGGATTGGACTGCTGAGGACTGGGGTAAAGTCATTTTCTCTGATGAATCCCCTTTGTTTGGGGCATCCGGGAAAAGCTTATCCGGAGAAGACAAGGTGAGCGCTAKCATCAGTCCTGTGTCATGCCAACAGTAAAGCATCATGAGACCATTCATGTGTGGGGTTGCTTCTCTGCCAAGGGAGTGGGCTCACTCACAATTTTGCCTAAGAACACAGCCATGAATAAAGAATGGTACCAACACATCCTCTGAGAGCAACTTCTCCCAACCATCCAGGAACATTGATATTTTGGGTCCATGGCCAGGAAACTCCCATTGAGAACTTGTGGTCAATCCTCAAGAGGCGGGTGGACAAACAAAAACCCACAAATTCTGACAAACTCCCAAMCATTGATTATGCAAGAATGGGCTGCCATCAGTCAGGATGTGGCCCAGAAGTTAATTGACAGCATGCCAGGGTGGATTGCAGAGGTCTTGAAAAAGAAGGGTCAACACTGCAAATATTGACTCTTTGCATCAACTTCATGTAATTGTCAATAAAAGCCTTTGACACWTATGAAATGCTTGTAATTATACMTCAGTATTCCATAGTAACATCTGACAAAAATATCTAAAGACACTGAAGCAGCAAACTTTGTGGAAATTCATATTTGTGTCATTCTCAAAACTTTTGGCCACGACTGTACAACTAATTGTGATCATTCATTGTATATTATACTTTCCTTTCCGTTATAATACATTTAATAAGTTCTTAAGGGCCTATTGCAACCAGCATTGGTCACCATATCACCGCAGGATGATCTCTCATTAAACCATCAATACGRGCTAAGATCACAAAGCAAAGCTGATCTCAATTGCAACCYCTATTGGCCAATGTATTACCACTCTGCAAAGCTGATGTGAGTGTTAACTTTAAGTCCTGGTTGCTGGCAACATTTTTCAATATATTTTCAAGCTCTGGTGGATACTTTAAGTCCTGGTTGCTGGCAACATTGTATGAATTGGTAAAAATAAAACCTACTCTTTGAGACGATTAAGAGTGAGTTATCTACAGTTGAAGTCGGAAGTTTACATACACTTAGGTTGGAGTCATTAAAACTCGTTTTTCAACCACTCCACAAATTTCTTGTTAACAAACTAGTTTTGGCAAGTCGTTTAGGACATCTACTTTGTGCATGACACAAGTAATTTTTCCAACAATTGTTTACAGACAGATTATTTCACTTATAATTCACTGTATCACAATTCCAGTGGGTCAGACGTTAACATACACTAAGTTGACTGTGCCTTTAAACAGCTTGGAAAATTCCAGAAAATGATGTCATTGCTTTAGAAGCTTCTGATAGGCTAATTGACATCATTTGAGTCAACCGAAGGTGTACCTGTGGATGTATTTCAAGGCCTACTTTCAAACTCAGTGCCTCTTTGCTTGACATCATGGGAAAATCAAAAGAAATCAGCCAAGACTTCAGAAAAATAATTGTAGACGTCCACAAGTCTGATTCCTCCCAGGCAGTATTGATGTTGTTTCATGTCCGTATGCTACTCTTGTTCCTTGTATATTTCCATGTTTAGTTTATTATTAAACTCACCACCTGGACTTCCCAAGTCCCAAGTCCCAGCGTCTAGTTTACAACCACGGCAAATCTACAATGGCAATTTACCTTGCACATTTTTATGAATGGAAAACACATATTGGTGTACTTCATTTTTCATTTCCAATTCATGTAATACATTAATAACAACTTGTCTTAATACAGTATGGTACTTTCTTATCAAGGGTTGAAAAATAAATATCTCTGAACTGTCCACATCTAAAATTTGTAACCATAAACAGCCAATCATGATTCAGTTAATATCTCTGTTTTCATTAAATCATAGTCTGATAAAAGTATTTCAAATGACACAAATMATATTCTAATTAAGTTGAAATTCAAGGTTAAATGTTTGTATGAAAATACAATAAGTATTTATTATGAATTTCCAGCCTTGCGATTTTCAATGTCACCGATAGGTCAATACTTTTTGTGGGGCAGGAGTAGAGAACCTAGACACAGCTGTCTGGTATCAGACTCGCTTGACACGGTAACAACATGAGATCAACTGATCTGCTGGTTTAGTCTGGGTTTTCAGTCACAAACAATTTTGTTTTAACATGCAGGTGCATATAATCTCCTGTTAGTAGTGTTTTAAGAAATCCAGCGCTTATACACAGCTGCGCATTAAGTTCTGCCTCTTCGTTGCAAACGGGCTTCTGTTTGCTTTGACAATGTAAGATTTAGAGGAGGCTGGCGGGTAGAGGTATAGGAGGATAGGATCATCGTAATCACTGGAATAGAATAMATGGAAATGAATCAAACACATAAAATACATGTTTTCTATGTGGTTTCCATGTGTTTGATACTGTTCCATTACTTTCATTGCAGCCATTACATTGAGCCCATCCTCCGATATCTTCAGCCAACCCTTGGAAAAATGTCATTTCATGCCAATAAAGTTCAACAAATTGAAAGGAAAGAAGGAGGGGAAAGGAAAGTGAAGGCCAGATAGAGAAGACGGAATGACAGAGACAAAGAGCAGGTGAATAAGGAGACAAGAAAAAGAAAGTGAAAAYGAGATAGMTCTGGATTCAAACAAASCGCAACGTGCCGATATCGCACTGCATTGTGGTTTGCTTGAATCCTTTCTAGTGACTTTGACTGTACTGTATGTTAACAGGGTAATGGCTGATTTGCCTAGCTCTCGGGGCCATCTCCACTCACCTGAGGTGTCGACACATTTCTCCGGACTGTCTAAGGAAGAGGTCTTCTTCTTGCCAATGTTCATTAAGTTACTGAACTTCAGGCCTGCACTGTATTTCTTCCTCACTGTAAAGGATGAAGGCAGAAAAAGGTTCTAAACCAAGAGACCCAACAAGCGATTACTTCTGTAAACAATCAAGAACAAGGTTAAGCAGAGCATTACATTATGTGGTTGGATTGATGTCAATGGGAGTGACGCAAGTTCATCCACAAGACTGCTATATTCTCTCAAATCACTTACTAAAGAAGGTGACTGAKACCAATAACAACCAATTAAAATTGACCATTCTAAAATTCCTGAACTTTAAACCCCTAGTAGTGACAGTTGCTGTGTTGTCCTCAGTCTAATCATGGAAACATAACGTAAAACTTAAATTAATAGCCCGGGCATTTATTTGCTTATATCACTGAACACAACAGGCGCTGAGAGACAGGCTTCTATTTGAGCCAGGCGTCTTATTTCATTCGCATAGGTAATTGTTTCATTCCAACGTTCACTTCCAGAATGTTAATACATTTCTTAATTTCCTGCCCTAACGTGTTATTATTGCCTCTATTAAAACAATAAAAAATGAACTTTTCCTTGACAGAATAATTATTCTCCTCTAAGACAGTGCATTTTTGGCATTTTCATACTTTGGCCACTAGAGGGCGATCAGACAATTTCTGGCGGTTCTGTACTCCCGAAGTTGTTGACTGTTTTTGTGCTTGCCAGTTAGCTAGCATTTATCAGCTGTTAGCAGCCAATGGCTAGCAGTTTCATATTGGTGATAAAAATGGATGATTGCCATCATTTGTTTGAATTACTGAATTATTTAATGTAGCAAATCAAACATTAAACCTCATTTTAAAAAAATATGGTAATTCATGGTAACCAAATAATTTAGACCCTAAGATTATTTGAAACAGGTGTTTATTTGCTGAAATGTGTGTGGTTGACCGGCTATTAAAAGTGACAGCAGGCTATTTGAGACTGTGTTTAATTTAAGTTTTCCAGTAACTCAAAAGTAAAACTTATGATAACACCTCGAGTGAAACATAACTGAAGAGTTACTCTTACAAAAAATGTCACCTACCGTTCAGAGTAGAGGTCGACCGATTAATCGGGGCCGATTTCAAGTTTTCATAACAATCGGAATTCGGTATTTTTGGGCGCCYATWAWTWTTWTWTTTTTTTTACACCTTTATTTAATCTTTATTTAACTAGGAAAGTCAGTTAAGAACACATTCTTATTTTCAATGACGGKCTAGGAACGTCCTGCCTCGTTTAGGGGCAGAACGACAGATTTTTAAKCGTGTCAGCTCGGGGGATCCAATCTTGCAACCTTGCAGTTAACTAGTCCAATGCTCTAACACCTGATTACATTGCACTCCACGAGGAGCCRGCCTGTTACGCAAATGCAGTAAGCTAAGGTAAGTTGCTAGCTAGCATTAAACTTATTTTATAAAAAACAATCAATCAATGACTGTCATCGCTCCAATGTGTACTTAACCATAAACATCAATGCCTTTCTTAAAATCAATACACAAGTATATATTTTAAACKTGCATATTTAGCTAAAAAACATCCAGGTTAGCAGGSAATATTAACCAGGTGAAATTGTGTCATTTGTCTTGCGTTCATTGCACGCAGAGTCAGGATATATGCAACAGTCTGGCTCTTTGCGAACTAATTATGACATAACATTGAAGGTTGTGCAATGTAACAGGAATATTTAGACTCATGGATGCCACCCGTTAGATAAAATATGGAACGGAATAAACGTTTTGTTTGAGGTGATAGTTTCCAGATTAGCCAAAGGTATATGGTTTAGAGAGAAATAGTCGACGCGTTATAATTCCTGTAATAACTTGCGGCTGAATTTGAAAGGGGTTCCTTCGTTATTTTACCGTTCATGTCTTCCATAGAGAATGTCTTGATCTACTTKAAATAAGGTCTGTGTTTCGTGCAGGCTTAAACCGCCTCGGCGTTTTGATACCCGTGTAAATCTCACTAGGATAAGGTAACGTTTGTCAACATATTTTCATAAATCCATTCTACAATTTTTTTTATCTTCGCTTATATTTAGCCAATATTGATCAGAGTTACCTTGTCCTATGGATATCTACACAGTTATAAAATTGGCGGTGTAAGCCTACACGAAACACAGACCTTATTTTAAGTGAATCTAAAAATATCCTATGCAATAAATGAAGGAACCGCTTTTCAGATTTTGCAAGGTGTCATGGGAATTATGACTCGCACTTTGGTTGTCAATTCTTACCATGCCCATTATTAAAATAGGATTTCCTGCATATAGAAATTAAGGTTTTTGTTTTCAACATTCATCACAGGTAACTTAAACTCTATTTTTATTCAAACAGTTGAGAGTATTTGTCTCCTAAGCAGACTCTTCAGTATCATTGTCACTTCAGAGCTGTGTGCGTGTGTGTGTATTTATGTATTATATTTAAAATAAGTGTTCATTGTTCATTCAGTATTGTTGCAATTGTCATTATTACAAAAATGTGTGTGTGTGTGTGTGTGTATGATATATATATATATATTTTTTTTTTAATAAATCGGCCGATTAATCGGCATCGGCTTTTTTTGTCCTCCAATAATCGATATCGGTATTGAAAAATCATAATCGGGCGACCTCTAGTTCAGAGTGTACTAGACAAAATATGCATGCTACACTGTAAATTGTGTTAAGATCTTTACAAGAGTATATTTATATATTCATAATCGTCAATCTCCCAAAATCGATTGGCTCAAGAAAGCACTTAGCTACTTTAATCAGGTTTACATCGAACCTTTTTATGCGATGTAAAGTACATGTCGGATAAACATTTTTGCAACAGGCCTGATGGAAACAGCAAATTTGGCAGTAAACTTTCCYAATMTCGACAAAACAAAATACGCTAGACAAGGTGGGCTCTTTTTGTGTATGGAAAATTAATTATGCGAGAAATAACCAATAACCATCATGCGAATATTGATATAATAACCATCATATCAAAGTAAACTTGGAGTCACACCATGATATGTTGTGTGGTCTTTTCACTGCGACTCGGGAAAGCATGCAGTTTACTAGGTTAAATAAATTATGACGAACTTCACAGGGTGGTGAAAGTACYGGGTGATAGATATTGAGGGTCTTATTCTGGTGACATGATGATCGATGCTTGGCTACCGTTTGACAAATAAAAATCTGTCTCTTTCATTCATAATAATCTCATCATGTATTAGGCTATACCTGCACTGTATCTGCGAGCTGATGTCTAGAGCACGGTTTCCCAAACTCTGTCCTGGGGCACCCCCCCCCCCGGGTGCATATTTAGATTTTTGCCCTAGCATTACACAGCTGATTCAAATATCCAACTCATCATCAAGCTTTCATTATTTGAATCAGCTGTGTAGTGCTAGGGCAAAAAACTAAATGTGGGGAAATTTGTTTTTATGTGGATTTTAGAATATTCACATTACAATCTCTGACCAATTGGATGGAAACCTAGCTACTTTACTTTACAATTGCCACTTAGTAATGTTATCCTTACTGTCTTCAATTTAAGAGTAAGGGTACATTAAAGAAAATTCTGTGTTGTTTGGATGGTCCAACTGCTGGGTTGCAGGCATTGGGTCAATTAGTTGGGTTATTATCTTTAAAAGAGCAAGGTTGGGTTGTTGAGGCTGGGTTACTGATACTGAGTTCTTGAGATATGACRCAGCAGCTCAGATCAGAAGACTGGAYGCTTGGCTTAGTAGGGGTGTGGCTTTCAGATAGTTGTTTTTGGCCACCGATGATTATAAATGTCATTCTGGTTCATCTGTTCTGTTGTATTGTTATCACATGTTAAGGTTGAACACTGATACTTTTGTAGCTTTAATGGGTTCTTCAAGAGCCTATGCATAGCCCAATGTTGGGATAGTTACCACTTTGTTACAATAATGTAAATTTCWATGTTATTAATTTTAAAAAATTGAAATATTCTATGAACATTTATATTTGCATTGCACAAACTTAACATGATGAACAAGAATGACATGTATTGTCACGGGTGGCCAAAAATAACTATATGAAACAATTCCCCTAATAGGCCACACCTCCTAAAAATAACCTATGGATTGCATTAAAAAAGACCCAGCTGCTGGGTCAACCCAGCATGAAAGTGAATAAAAACCCAACTATGGTTAAATTAACCCATGTTTGAGTAATCCCCATAAAACCTAACATGATTATAAGAGAACTCCTCCAGTTAGGATCACTCTGGGGGGAAGCGTTCCCTYGGTACAGATCTAGGATGGATCAGCTTCTTCTCTCCCAATCCTAACATCAAGCCTCTAGTGGCAACTTCCCCATAATTGGTGAGGATCAGAGCTGAGACGTTACTCACCATCTTTAGTTTCAAGGGTCTCAGCGTGGCTGTCTGTGCTGCTGCCACTTTCAGAAGTAACTGAGTATCTCTCACTGAGCTCCCCCTGCGTATAGAGACCACCACACACACATTTACTATACACACACACACAACTTAATCACACACACACTTACCGTACARACACAGACTCTACTCAAACATAAACAATTGTACACAACTCTTGTGAAGCATGATTGACAATTGATTGTGTTTTTCAATCCATTCCTGCCGGACCCCCAAGGTGTGGGCATTTTTGTTCGAACCCAGCACTAACGTCATCTGATTCAATCAGGCCCTTTCTACAAGCGCCCAGCAACAAGGGAACAGAAAGCATGTCCCATGTTCCCTATTGAAACCGCATTATGAAATAGTTACTTGTACTTACACTAGTCAGATAAAACCTTGTTTGACAGCAGCTTTGGAACTTTAACATATAACCAAGCTATAACCAATCTAATCTCGGAAACCCAGAACTAAAATTTTGAGTAATTGAATCAGTTGCTTGATTAAGTTCTGGGGGTAGACGTGTTAGAAAATATATTAGAACATGGAGCGGAAYCAGGGTGGTAGCTCCAGCCCCCTCTATTTYCAATTTACTTGCAAGTATTRATACCCCTTGACTTTTTCCACATTTTGTTGTTACAACCTGAATTTAAAATTGATTAAATTTAGATTTTGTTTTCCACTGGCCTACACACAATACCCCATAACGTGAAAGTGGAATTGTTTTCACCAATTTTTTTTTTTTACAAATTAATTAAACATGAAAAGCTGAAATGTCTCGAGTCAATAAGTATTCAAGCCTTTGTCATAGCAAGACTAAATACATTCAGTAGTAAAAATGTGCTTAATAATTCACGTAATACATTGCATTTACTCACTCTTTGTGCAATAATGACTACCTCATCTCTGTACTCCACACATACAATTATCTTGTAAGGTCCCTCAGTCAAGCAGTTAATTTCAAACACAGAATCAACCACAAAGACTATGGATATTTTTCCAAGAAGYGCACCTATTGGTAGATGGGTAAAAACCACAAACCCRCAAGGAGCCTAATTTCAACACTGAACAAAAATATAAATGCAACATGTAAAGTGTTGGTCCCATGTTTCAAGAGCTGAAATAAAAGATCCCAGACATTTTCAATATGCACAAACAGCTTACTTCTCTCAAATTTTGTTTAGAGCAGCAAATTTTGAGCAGCAAATTTTGTCATACCCGTGGTATACGGTCTGATATACCATGGCTGTCAGCCAATCAGCATTCAGGGCTTGAACCACCCAGTTTATAATATCTCTTTGCGCATGGTGAAGTTATTAATTACACTTTGGATGGTGTATCAATACACCCAGTCACTACAAAGATACAGGCATCCTTCCTAATTCAGTTGCCGGAGAGGAAGGAAACCTCTCAGGGATTTCACATGAGGCGAATGGTGACTTTTAACCCATTTTTAATTCAGGCTGTAACAACAAAATGTGGAATACGTCAAGGGGTATAAACACTTTCTGAAGGAACTGTATGTCCCTTCCTTTATTAAATGTTAAAGATGCGAACACCAAATGATCGGTGACGYAAAATCTGCGCATTGTATCAAAGTTCCTTGTTATTCATCGCATCCCACAGTCTGTTGACATACGCTACGATACCAGTTATGTTATGTGTGTCTGTCCATGAGAGACTATAACCAATCTCACCCAATAGCCATAACTACCAGTAAATAAAATTAATTGTGTTCTATTGATGGTGTTCTACCTTAGTGCAGATGAGTCGTGAGGAGTCGGACACAAAGTGCTGCATCTCAGAGCCCTCTGCTGGTTTAGGGCTGATTTCCTGGATCACCTGATGGGGGTGACAAGGAAWCAAGACCAATAGGTATGTGCCCCCTTCCCTTTTTAAGCATCTGGAAAAGCTATATATCAATCCAATCCATTATCATCATTGACATTATTGTAACTATCAGGGTTGGGGATTTATTCTATTTTAATTCAGGAAATCAACAGATATTCTACTTTTCCTCGTTGAAAAGCAAATTGTGAAAATGTAAATTGGAAATTCTGTTTACTACCTGGATTGACTGAATTAAAATGGAATTGACTCCAACACTGCGGTGACAACAATGCAGTCTGACTCCAACCCCCACCATTAGTCTCTCCATCTCCAGTCCCTATACCTTGAGCCACTGCTCTGTCTGCTCCTTGCTCTGCAGGCCCAGAACGATGGCCTCTCCTCCCATGGGTATGATCTTCAGCTTGTGCTCCTTCCTCTTGGGCTGCTTCTCCTTGTAGACCACGCTGCAGCCCAGCAGGCTCACGTCCAGCAGCGGCATCTGCTCCTTGGAGCTCTTGTAGCACTATTGGAACACCAAGAGGGTACAGTGGTTGGTGATGGAAATATGGCTTAGTTGTTTAAAAATGGGTTAAATTGTCTCTCAACTCATTCCAGGGAGGTGCATATTTTTGTCCTAGCCCAGCACTAACATACAGTGCCTTTAGAAAGTATTCACTCCCATTGACTTTTTCCACATTTCTTTGTGTTACAGCCTGACTTTAAAATTGATTAAATTGATATGTTTTGTCACTGGCCTACACACAATACCCCATAATGTTAAACTGAGGATGGATCAACAACATTGTAGTTACTCCACAATACTAACTTAATTGACAGAGTGAAAAGAACGAAGCCTGTACAGAATACAAATATTCCAAAACARGCATCCTGTTTGCAACAAGGCATTAAAGTAATACCGCAAACAATCTGGCAAAGCAATACATTTTTTGTGCTGAATACAAAGCGTTACATTTGTGGCAAATCCAATACAACACATTACTGAGTACCACTCTCCATATTTTCAATCATAGTGGTGACTGCATCATGTTATGGGTATGCTTGCAATCATTAAGGACTGGGGAGTTTTTCAGGTTACAAAAGAAACTGAAGCACYGGCAAAACCCTATAGGAAAACCTGGTTCAGTCTGCTTTCCACCAGACACTGGGATACTCATTTACCTAAAACAACAAGGCCAAATCTACACTGGAGTTGCTTACCAAGAACGAGAGTGGCTGAGTTACAGTTTTGACTTAAATCTACTTGAAAATCTATGGCAAGATCTGAAATGGTTGACTAACAATGATCAACAACCAATTTGACAGAGCTTGAAGAATTTTGAAAATAATAATGAGCTAATGTTGCACAACCCAGGTGTGGAAAGCTCTTAGAGACGTACCCAGAAAGACTCACAGCTGTAATTGCTGTAACATAACACAAGGTGGAATAAGTCAAGTGGTATGAATACTTTCTGAAGGCACTATACATGATTCAAGTGCTTGCTATTAGTTGATAAGTAGAATCAGGTGTGTTAGTGTGGGGCTATAACACAAATGTGCTCACTCAGGGTGTCCTCCTGGAATGGACTGAGAAACATTGGGTTGGAGCCTGGTTAGTGCATTAAGGTTGTGGGTTTGATTGTGCCATGCCTACTCCTGCTCCCCGCTCCAGCACTCGACGTGGCCGGTCTACTAACCACCGGTTCTGGCAACCATCATTACGCACACCTGCTCCCCATCGTTACCCACACCTGGACCTCATCATCACCTTGATTACTGTCCCTTTATTTAGCCCTCAGTAGCCTCAGTCCTGAGGCAGTATTGGTTTTGGTGACGTTTAGTCCGTCTCCTGTTCTGCTTATCTGCCTTATTCTTATCATTAAACTCACCTTCTACACCTGCTTCCTGACTCCCAGCATATTCGTTACAGAATACTGCCTCTCTATATGGAAGAAGCAGAAGAGAAAGACATCTCCTAGACCGTCGGCGAACAGGGCCACCTACACCACAATCAGCTGGCACAACTGGGTGCGGCTATGGATGAGGTCCTCCGGGTCCTCCACCGGCTCGACACCACCCGAGAGGATTCACCTCCAACTAGCGGAGGGCCTCCTACCACGAGTCATCCCAGCGAGCCAGCCCCCCAGCCTACCCAGCACTCCGCCCAGGTCAACGATGCCCGACTGTCCCTGCTGACCGGGCGGGTGATGGAGTGGGCTACGGCCATCTGGGAGAGCTGGGTTCCTACGAGAGGTTCATGGCTCTATTCAGGGCGGTCTTCGACCATCCACCGGAGGGCAGAGAGGGAGGTGAGTGACTACTCCAACTCCGGCAGGGTGCCCAGACCACTGCAGAGTACACCCTCACCTGCCGGACCGTAGCAGCCTCTAGCGGATGGAATGAGCCGGCACTCCGCACCCTATTCTGAAGAGGACTGCGTGAGTAGGTCCAGACAGAGTTGGCGTGCCTGGACAACCTTCTTCGGGAGCGCCAGCGCCCCCCTCCTCCTGAACCCATGTAGGTAGGGGCCACACACCTCCCAGCAGCAGAGCAGCGTAACCTGAAACAGCTGGGGCTCTGATCCTATTGCGACCAGGAGGGGCACAAGCTTCAGCGGCGTCCCAACTTGAGGTCCACAGGGGCAGAGCAGCGGCCCCGTGATCATCGTGTGCTGCCGTAGTAGGTGTGAGTATTCCATCATCATTGCTTTCCGCCAAACTGTCCCTGGTTTCCATTTCACTGGCTGGCTGTCCCTCATGTTGTCTCTACAGCCCTAGTGGACTCCGGTGCCGCAGGGAATTTCATTGACCAGACCCTTGCCTCCTCTCTGAACATTACCTTGTACCCACTCTGCTCTCCTCTTCAGGTCCAAGCCTGGATAATCGACCAGTGGGATCTGGTACAATCACACATATCACAGCACCACTCACCAACACCCATGCACCAAGAAAAGCCTTCCTTCCTCATCATCACCCCACCCGTACACAAAAGTCAGACGTTGGAGCCTCCCGTGGCACCAACGTCATGAACCACCATCTCCTGGTAGAGGATGAAAATCACTGCCTGGGAACCCGGAAGACCTGCTTTTCCTTACACTGTAGTTCACTTCGATTGAAAGTCCTGTGGTTGCCCTTCAGCCCGACATCCTAGAGGTTTACCAGGATCTCTGAGAGGTTTTCTCCAAGACCCACGCCATCCGTCTCCCTATCAACGCCCCTGGGACTGGGCCATTGACCTGCTTGCAGGCTCAGCGCCTCCGCACAGCCGCATCTACCCTCTGTCAGTGGCTGAAAAAACGATAGCCATGGAGTACATCCAGGAGGCTCTCCAACAGGGTTTCATCCGCCCATCCACCTCCCTTGCGTTGGCAGGCTTCTTCTTCGTGACCAAAAAGGATGGAGGTCTACGTCCGTGCATTGTTTACAGAGGCCTCAATTCCATCACTACCAAGTACCGCTACCTTCTCCCGTTGGTGCCGGCCACTATTGAACAGCTTTGCGGGGCCCTTTTTTTTCTTTTTCAAAACTGGACCTGTGGAGMGCCTACAAATTGATCCGGGATGAATGGAAAACGGCCTTCAGCACGATGTCTGGGCACTACGAGTACTAGGTGATACCTTATGGATTAGCCAATGCTCCGTCTGTGTTTCAGTCTTTCGRAAAAACAAGGTGTTCCGGGACATGCTCGTGCGCCAGGTGGTATGTGGTATGCCTGTATGTGAAAGCGGAAAAGTGCCAGTTCCATCAGGTCGCTGTCTCCTTGGGATACCGGATCAGGCCACAGGGAGTGATGATGGATGGTTGAGCCAGTCCCAACCACCGTAAAGGGGCAACAACGGTTTTTGGGGTTTGCCAACTTCTACCACCGCTTCATTAAGAACTTCAGCTCCACTACCTCTCCTCAAGGGTGATCCCCGTAAGTTGGTGTAGAGTCCTGCAGCCGATGAGGCSTTCCGCCTACTGAAGGGGCATTTCACCTCCGCCCCGTTGCTGAAACACCCAGATCCTYTGCTGCCCTTAGTGGTGGAGGTGGACACCTCAGAAGTGGGTGTGGGGGTGGTCGTGTCCCAGCGCCAAGMTAACCCACAGAAATTGTATCCATGTGCATACTACGCAAAGAAACTGTCTCCTGCAGAGAMGAACTATGACGTCACTTACGGGAGCTCCTGGTGGTGAAGTTGGCATTAGAGGAGTGAAGACACTGGCTGGAGGGTGCCAAGGARACATTTCTCATCCTCACCAACCACTGGAACTTGGAGTACATACGGACCTGAATCCATTTTGCTCCTRCCGTCCAATAGGCAGAAACTCAAACAGGATGTATGTAGAAATTTGGCTTGTTACCTAAAACCCTTACAAACTTTTACAGATGCACAATTGAGAGAATCCTGTCGGGCTGTATCACAGCCTGCTACGGCAACTGCACCGTCCACAACCGCAGGGCTCTCCAGAGGGTGGTGCGGTCTGCACAACGCATCACCGGGGACAAACTACCAGCCTTCCAGGACACCTACAGCACCCGTTGTCACAGGAAAGCCAAAAAGATCTTCAAGGACAACAACCACCTGAGCCACTGCCTGTTCATCCCGCTACCATCCAAAAGGCGAGGTCAGCACAGGTGCATCAAAGCTGGGACCGAGAGACTGAAAAATAGCTTCTCAAGGCCATCAGACTGTTAAACAGCCGTCACTAACACAGAGAGGCTGCTGCCTACATACAGACTTGAAATCATTAGCCACTTTAATAAATAGATCACTAGTCACTTRAAWAATGACACTTTAATAATGTTTACATATCTTGCATTACTCATCCCATATGTATATACTGTATTTTATACCATCTATTGCATCTTGCCTATGCCACTCGGTCATCGCTCATCCATATATTTARGTGTATATATATATTCTTATTCCATCCCTTTACTTAGATTTGTGTGTATTAGGTAGTTGTTGTGGAATTGTTAGATTACTTGTTATATATTACTGCACTCTCGTTTCTGAACCCRGCACCTAAAATGACACTACATAAACAAATAGCTACCTCATGTCACTGTAGATAGTCTGTCAGGCACCATATTCTTACTAAAGAGAGGAGAGCACTTTCCATTTCAAAATTGGTTGAGTATTTGTGTATATGTAAAAGTGGAGCTATTTTCACTATAGCGCCTACAAATA
The DNA here is from genome assembly GCF_002910315.2 of Salvelinus sp. IW2-2015. Taxonomy (NCBI): domain Eukaryota; kingdom Metazoa; phylum Chordata; class Actinopteri; order Salmoniformes; family Salmonidae; genus Salvelinus; species Salvelinus sp. IW2-2015. Next base: position 20,905,962 of record NC_036858.1, read on the forward strand.
GTATGTGAACGTAGTCCCCCACACACGATAAGGCACCTCACTTGACAAGAGCGTAATGTTGGTGGTTTATGAGCATGGCTGTGTAGTTAGTGGCTATAGCTCCATGTCACCCTCGTTCTCCCTCTTTTTCTCCTCTTACTGTATTTCCGTGTGTGTGTGTGTGTGTGTGGTAGGGACAATCTAAACCGTCTAAGTCCTACAACCCACCAGGAAGCGATGTTCTCGAATGACACACAGCTGCTTGGCCCACTGGCCCAGCCACTTCTTCCTCCAGAGGAAGGCGCAGATGCGCACGTCCTTCATCAGCTCGATGGACGCCTCGGTGGACGGCCACTGGTGCTGCGCCGACAATGACGACTTCCCCTTGGTCACTTCCTCCTCATCGTAGGACTCATAGGAGCTGCTCACTGCCTCGCCGTCATCTGGGAGACACAGGGAAGGGGGTCAGAGGTGAGGTTAGGACAAGGAGGAAGTGGAAGACGATGAGGAGGATGAATTAATGACATTCCAATTGGAAATGCGTGTGTGATGACTTTTTGTTGTCCTGTTAAGTAGGCAATTAGTTCGCACACGGAGGTGAGGACTGCACACTCATCACAGAAAGGTATGAAAACATGCAGTTGACCCCTCGCCCCCCAAGCCCACACACACTCACACACGCACACTGATAGGAGATAGGCAGGTACCCCATGTGATCACAGCATAGACCACATTGTCTGAGCTCTTTACTTGTGTCGATGCTCCCGAGAGGAGACCAAAACAACCCAAATCTACAGGGAGAGGGATAAAGGAAAGAAAGAGGGGAGAAGAGGACAAGAGTGAGGAAAATAAGACAGGGTTGCACTATCCCAATGCTATACAGTATAAAGGAAACTATGAAAAGACAAGAGCAACTCATATATAAGTACTTATATATATATAGATATATATAAGTAAATGTATTTATTTTCTTGTATTATATATTTTATAGACCTGAAAAGCTTGGTTGCATACACTATCAGAATTAATAGGCTAGCAAACAGAAGCTAAGCTCGGTGAGACTTTTTTTTTCATGGCCACATTAATACGTATAGTCAATAAATAACCTTTTAACCTACCTCTATGAAAAGATGAGTGCGAATAACCACTCACAAACCAGCATGTTTTGTGTCGAACAGTGTTTCCGAAGCGTAGCATTTACCAGTAGTATAAATTGTCATGTTGGAAACATGGCTTGCTAATTCTGACGTGTGGGTGAGCAGATGATTTTATATGGAACCACCAGTGCATTTCCTGTGACGTGAGATGTGGCTACTGTTAAAGTAGTGTCGTTTTAAGTTGTGGTCAAACCAAACACACAGCCTTCTAAAGAACAAAGGAGACTTGACCTGAATGACAGGGTTAACTTTCAAAGCTGGGTTACACTTTTGTAACTTTTTAAAATGTAACCTTCATTTAACCAGCGCATCTTGTTGAGATAAATAATCTGTTTGTCAAGAGAGACTAAAAAGTAATCTCCACAGTATAGTTACGGTAACACTGTAAAAAAAAAAAACACCATTCAAAGCATGAAGTAATCTTCCGCTGACTGCCGGTGTGGGTGCAGGCTTTTGTTTGAATTAAACATGCTAATTGTCCACTTAAATGACCCGCAACTGTGCTGTCTCTGTCCTACTGTCAACACACTAAAACTCCTTTGTGAAGCTGGATGACCAGCATGGTCTAGCTGGTCATGTTGGTAGACCAGTATGGTCTAGTTGGTCATGCTGATCTGACCAGCATGGTCTAGCTGGTTATACTGGCAGACCAGCCTTTGTTGTGTTTTCGCTGGTGACCAGCTTTCATGTGATTTCACTGGTGTCCAGCCTTCGTTGTGTTTTCGCTGGTGACCAGCCATTGCTGTGTTTTTGACACTGGTGACCAGCATAAGCTAAAGCAAAACCAGCATCAAGTCACATGCTGGCTTGCAAAGTGATGTTTAATTCCAATAGGAATCGAGGCTGAATCGATTTCCACAATCTGCATTCAGAATGACTGCCAGGGTTATAATAAATGAATGAGACTACCTAAACTAACTTKTTCTTCTTCTCTGGTATTATGGCAGTCCACAAACAAATGTAAAAGGTGCATGCCGCCACCTACTGTATAGGTAGTGAACGAGAAAAATAATCCCTTGCGGGAAACGGGAAAAAATATATACAATACAAAAACAAAATAGAAACATCAGTCACAGTCCAAATCACATCCKTACACAGGTGCAAGGGCCTATGAGGATGGAACACTCGTCGACAGGATTCCTTGTAATGCCTCTGCTGTAAAAAAAAAAATTCAGCCGCACTCACAAAAATGCCTATTTTCTCTGACTTCCTCTTTGTTTGCTTTGTGCAGTTTAGAACCAATGCAATAAACGATACAAAGTCCACCTTTTTAACATGCAACATGTCAGGATCCTGTTGGTGAGTAAGATTTACTGGTTTCTCGAATCCAACTACCGTGCTTTCTTCAGTGTTACACCCTTCTTTTACTCTTCTCAACGCCCCTGGATAGGAGACACGCTGGACAGCCCTTACTCTTGCCACCTCGGTCTCCTTCTCCCTAACAGTGTTCTTAATGAATTTGGGCACATGCTCGCCACCACAATTGCAGCATTTCACCTCAACTGACATACAATACTTCTCCCATCTCCATTTATTTCACCTTTATTTAACCAGGTAGGCCAGTTGAGAACAAGTTCTCATTTACAACTGCGACCTGGCCAAGATAAAGCAAAGCAGTGGGACAAAAACAACAACACAGAGTTACACATAAACGAACGTACAGTCAATAACACAATAGAAAAAAATCTATGTACAGTGTGTGCAGATGTAGAAGAGTAGGGAGGTAAGGCAATAAATAGGCCATAGAGGCAAAAATAATTACAATTTAGCATTAACACTGGAGTGATAGATGTGCAGAGGATGATGTGCAAGTAGAGATACTGGGGTGCAAAAGAGCAAGAAGATAAATAGCAATATGGGGATGAGGTAGTTTGGTGTGCTATTTACAGATTCACTGTACCTGTACACAGCCATCGGTAAGCTGCTCTGACAGCTGATGCTTAAAGTTAGAGAGGGAGATATAAATCTCCAACTTTGGTGATTTTTGCAATTCGTTCCAGTCATTGGCAGCAGAGAACTGGAAGGAAAGGCAAAGACTTACAGATGACCTGGAGCCAGTGGGTCTGGCGACGAATATGTAGCGAGGGCCAGCCAACGAGAGAATACAGGTCGCAGTGGTGGGTAGTATATGGGGCTTTGGTGACAAAACGGATGGCACGGTGATAGACTACATCCAGTATGCTGAGTAGAGTGATGGAGGCTATTTTGTAAATGATATTGCCGAAGTCAAGGATCGGTAGGATAGTCAGTTTTACAAGGATATGTTTGGCAGCATGAGTGAAGGAGGCTTTGTTGCGAAATAGGAAGCTGATTCTAGATTTAATTTTGGATTGGAGATGCTTAATGTGAGTCTGGAAGGAGAGGTTGCAGTCTAACCACACACCTAGGTATTTGTAGTTGTCAACATATTCTAAYTCAGAACTGTCCCGAGTACATACACTTGACACATGTCCAAATAGTTTACATTACAGGGTKTCTCACATAACCCAAATATACATGCGAAGGAAGAGACTCTTCTTCAAAGAACAAAAGAATGGATGGTGTGGGCTTCCCTTCTCCATCAACCATACAGGTCTGTCGGCGTGCACTAACCACTTCATCTACTTCTTCAGTTATATCCTTTGCYCTCACTTCTGGCACCACTCCAGAGATAACCCCCTTGCTACGCAGATCCACAAAACGACACATTCCAAAGCAAAGCGACACAAAAAAACTAAATAAACCCACTTCTTGTTATCCTCACTGATACAACCTTATCAAACGCATCTCTGATGTTCACTGAGACGTCAAAATTATCTCCCATATAACGCCATCAATTCAAAACTTCAGAGTCAGAGCAAGGCTTTACTAGATTCCACAACCACTTTACTTCTCTTATTTCCCTTCTTGTTCACCACCGTAATCCATCCCTTCTCATCTCCACTGGCCGTGCCATCAGTTTCAAACAAAACATCCAGCCACGCCAGCTCCTCTGATCTACTCAAACCATCTAAACTGGAACAACTATTTCAGTAACCGGTGCAACTAACAGATTAGATTAGTTTAAAAAAAGTGTGTTATTTATCTTTGTGTAGCATAATCAATCAATGCACATGCAAAAACACAGATATTGCAACAAACCATTTTTTCAAATCTAACTGCAATAGAGCATGTTGGGAAATATGGCAAAGATGGGCGTGGTTTTGCAGATCAGCAAAATTCGGATTACTTTTGAGTCAACCTCACTTAGGATGTGAACTCACAACCTCTCGGTTGCCAGCAACCTGTATTTGCTGCTACAACACTGGATCTGTGGGTATGATAAAGATTATAAAACAATTCAAACCAATAGACATTCTGTCATTTGTGCGTATGGGGAAACGCTTTTGGGTGCCACGTAGAACCCTTTGATTTGTCCCTGTAGGGGAACCCTTTTGAGTTCCATTTAGAACCCTCTTATGAAGAACCCCCTGGTTCCAAATAGAACCAGTYAKAGGTTCTACAGTTATACTTATAGGATACTTCAGATGCGCTTACTGAGATYCAGCAAAAATACAGTATTTTTACATTTSAATTATTGTTGTTTACCTTACTTTTACTGCAATTTGTAATGTAGGTGTGGGCAATGTGGTGGCGGGTTCTCATTAGTATATTTTGGAGCACGGTCAAAAATATGTTGTATTTGTACCAAACGTTAGTAGAAGTATTGTACCAGTTTAAGTGGCTTTATCGTTATGTTTATGCAGGTTGAGCAGCTCAGTTGTCCACACCCAGTTCTACAGTCTTTGCAAGAGCTTGTGACAATCAAGAGCTGTTACTGTGCATTTTCCATTAACTTAATAGCAGTTGGTGATCGGGAAGTTCATGTTAAATTTTCAATAACTTAGTCAGCTTGCTGCAAGTAGTTATTCTAAAATTCACACTAACTTACTGTGGCTGATCTCTGTCACGCTCACTGACCTGATGGTGTGACAGGAAGGTCAGTTTGCTGCCAAGTAAGAGGTTGAGGCCTGGGGCCTCATTGACAACTGTTGTGTAAATTAGACACAAAATAAAAATATTGAGATTTATATTGAGATTTCAAAAATTTGCCAACACCATGTAAACGCATGTTTCCTGTTAGAAATCAAACCTGTCGTACAACTGCGCGCGCGAACAAGCATTATAACTCGCCCTGAAAAATGCCCATCATTCACCCTTATTTGTTGTATATTTTGGAAGTACTGGAATTAGGCCAAGACAGTATCTAAAGAAAATAGCAATGRCTGGCGCACTTGAACAAATGTCTTTGGAGATGTTGGCAGAATGTTTTCTTTTTTTGCTATATGTTTCTGAAAGACAATTGCAAATTGTTGTGGACCTGGAAACAGATTGTTTGAATGCAAAAATATTTTGCATTCACTTTTTCCTGAACCTAAATATTCTGCACCACCTACAAATTCTGAAACATTGCCTACTCTGGAAAACATTAAAACTACAGTAGGCCTACAAAACAGTGGTAGCCTACACACTTCAATGCAAAAGATCAACAGTCTGTTCACCTGTTAAATTTTACTGTAATGTTATAAACCTCACTCCCTGTCGAAAGCATGAAATTGCTTGAAATGATCAAAGCCTATCTAGCCTAAAAGGCCCAATTAAATGAGAGATGTGCATGGTAATTTGGTGTATGGCTACTTCAGGAATATGAACTCATCATGGCCAGAAAAGGTGAGGAATTTATTCTGCAATGGTTATGATATTCAGAGCCTTCAGAAAGTATTCACACCCCTTGACTTTTTCCACATTTTGTTGTGTTACAGRCTAAATTTAAAATGGATTAAATATGTATTTATTTTTCCCATCTACACATAATACCCCATAATGACAAAGTGAATCAGGTTTTTAGAAATTTTTGCAAATGTATTGAAAATGAAATACATAAACATCTATTTTACAGAATTATTCAGACCCCTGAACCAATACGTTAAAATCATGTTAGAACCACAAGTCTTTGCCTCCTGAGTGGCGCAGTGGTCTAAGGCACTGCATCGCAGTGCTAGCTGTGCCACTAGAGATCCTGGTTTGAGTCCAGGCTCTGCCGGCCGCGACCGGGAGACCCATTGGGCAGCGCACAATTGGCCCAGCGTCGTCCTTGTTAGGGGAGAGTTTGGCCGGCAGGGATGTTCTGGTCCCATCGCACTCTACCAACTCCTGTGGCGGGCTGGGGGTAAAAGGTGTTTAGGTCCTGTGTGGCTCAGTTGGTAGAGTATGGTGCTTGCAACGCCAGGGTTGTGGGTTTGATTCCCACGGGGGACCAGTATGGGGGGAAAATGTATGCACTCAATACTGTAAGTTGCTCTGGATAAGAGTGTCTGCCAAATGACCCCCCCAAAATTGGAGTACAATAAAGATTGCATAATCTGTGGATCTGTCGGGGTGGTATGCAAATAGATGTGGGGCGATAGGTTACCTTGGCCTTCTTGGGCACAGGAAAATGGGGGTCTGCTTGAAACAAGTTTGTATTATAGACTGGGTAAGGGAAAGGTTGAAAATGTCAGTAAAGACTCTGGTCAGCGCATGCTTTGAGTATGCGTCTTGTCCGGAGGCGAATATTTGCATTATATCTTTACTTACATCGGCTACAGAGAGCGAGATCAAACAGTCGTCTGGAACAGCTGGTGCTCTCATACATGGTTCAGTGTCGCTCGTCTGGTAAGCTTGCGTCGCTGGGCAGCTCACAGCTGGTTTTTCCTTTGTAATCCGTGAAAGTTTGCAAAGCCTGACACATTCCTCTAGCGTCAGAGCCGGCGCAGTAGGATTCGATCTTAGTCCTGTATTAACGCTTTGCCTGTTTGATGGCTCGTCGGAGGTCGTAGCGGGATTTCTCATAAGGGTCCAGATTAGTGTTCCACTCCTTGAATAGCGGCAGATCTAGATGTTGCCTGTAATCCATGGGTTCTGGTTGGGGTATGTGTAACAGTATAGCTTCCGTCCCTCTCCTCGCCCCTACCTGGGCTCAAATCAGGGACCCTCTGCACACAACAGCCACCCTCGAAGCATCGTTTACCCATCGTTCCACAAAAGCCACGGCCCTTGCAGAGCAAGGGGAACAACTACTTCAAGGTCTCAGAGCGAGTGAGGTCACCGATTGAAACGCTATTATCGCGCACCCCGCTAACCATTTCACATCGGTTACATTCACCCTCTTTTTTTTTTCTTTTTTTTTTATAATTTTTTTTTTTATCCCCTTTTCTCCCCAATTTTCGTGGAATCCAATCGCTAGTAATTACTATCTTGTCTCATCGCTACAACTCCCGTACGGGCTCGGGAGAGACAAAGGTCGAAAGCCACGCGTCCTCTGAAGCACAACCCAACCAAGCCGCACTGCTTCTTAACACAGCGCGCCTCCAACCCGGAAGCCAGCCGCACCAATGTGTCGGAGGAAACACCGTGCACCTGGACCCCTTGGTTAGCGCGCACTGCGCCCGGCCCGCCACAAGAGTCGCTGGAGCGCGATGAGACAAGGATATCCCTACCGGCCAAACCCTCCCTAACCCGGACGACGCTAGGCCAATTGTGCGTCGCCCCACGGACCTCCCGGTCGCGGCCGGCTGCGACATAGCCTGGGCGCGAACCCAGAGACTCTGGTGGCGCAGCTAGCACTGCGGTGCCCTAGACCACTGCGCCACCCGGGAGGCCCCCTCATTCACCCTCCTTTTGACCTCCTCCTTTTCCGCAGCAACCAGTGATCTGGATCAACAGCATCAATGTAACAGTATAGCTTCCGTCCCTCTCCTTGCCTCGATCCAGGGACCCTCTGCACGCATCGACAACAGTCACCCTCGAAACATTGTTACCCATCGCTCCACAAAAGCCGCATTCCTTGCAGAGCAAGGCGAACAACTACTTCAAGGTCTCAGAGCGAGTGACMTRACCGATTGAAACGCTATTAGTGCGCATCCCGCTAAATAGCTAGCCATTTCACATCGGTTACATATGTACGTACAGTGTGTACCGGTCACTGTGGGGACGACGATGTCAATGCACGTATTAATGAAGCCGTGACTTATGTGGTAAACTCCTCAATGTTATCGGATGAATCCCGGGAATATATTCCAATCTGTGCTAGCGAAACAGTCCTGACAACTTCCATATTGAGCACGTCACTGGAACTTCCTGTTTGAGTTTTTGCTTGTAAGCAGGAAGATAGAGTTATGGTCTGATTTGCCAAAGGGAGGGTGAGGGAAGGCCCTGTGTGTGGAGTAAAGGTGATCTAGAGTTGTGTCGCCTCTAGTTTGGTAAAAACTAATTTCAGTTTCCCAGTAAAATCAGGGACAGGGCAGGAACTCACCGTTCATGGCTGAATCATAGGGCTGGGCCTCCTCGTAATATCCCTCCTGAAGCTCCAAGCAGGCTGGGGCCGAGGGCTGGGGGAAGGGCTCTCTCCCATCAAAAACCTGCGAGAGAAGGAAAGGAGGAGGCAGAGAGACAGAAGGATAGGAGGAGAGAGAGAGAGAGAGGTTTCTTCTATTTTCTCTTGTACTCGATCTCAGGGTTTCCCAATCTCGGTCCTTGGGTGCGCGTTTTGTTTTTTTGCGCCAGCACTAGCCAGCAGATTCAAATCATCAAAGATTGATGATGAGTTGGTTATTTGAGTCAGCTGTGTGTGTGTGTGTGTGTGTGTGTGTGGGGGGGGTCGGAAACCCTGTTCTTCCGGAAACCCTGCTTTATCGTTACACAATTGAATTACACACACACACACACACACACACACACACACACACACACACACACACACACACACACACACACACACACACACACACCTCCATGAAACATCTTTCAAATCTGGGGGTTCCCCTGATTGGTGATTGGTCAAAGCACCTGTCTCTCGACTGGGCTCTCCTTTCTGAGTAAAAGGGTGGAATTCCAATCCTCCTCTGACCTTAGCCTCTGCCTGGACTAGGATGGGAATTCCACATGTGTTTGCCTTGGGGTGGTAACACAGCACACAGCACAGGCTGGGCTACCTAGCTTGCCCAAATCAATCAAGCATTTCACCTCTCTCCCCTCGGGTCCAGTCATCTACAATTCACACTGTTACAACATCCCCTCAGACCAGCGGTCTGCTGAGTTTCTCCACAACGTCTACTGCTTGAAGCATTTACTGCCTGGCCAGACTTCTCACTACACGAGGACYGATATAAATTAAGAGTTAAGCACTTTTACTACTTCTCAAGAAGACATTCCCATCTTCCGTCAAAACCACATTGTTTGAAAGGTCCTAAACAGTCATTCTGATTCCCATTTAAAATAGCCTTTTGAGCGACTATGAAATGCCCCAAATTTGAGAAACATGTATTTCTCTCTCACGGCTAACGACCAYGAAGATTGAAAAGACAGGTTGAGTGGGTATATTCATGCGCTCTCCTTAACTGACAGCTCTTTGAAACGCCTATTTCTGGAAACGTGAATGTAGTGAGCAGTGTTGCAGTCAAATAATCTCAAACTAATATGGTGATACACAAAGCAACTCAAACATTGAAATTGCATAAATGATGTAATTTATTTTATAGATATTCCATTTGGCATGTCTCTTGTGATGTGATTCGCAGCAGCACTGACAGATGTCTTGACATGACAGTTTTTAACGACCCTTCCCGCCCCTTTCGTTCTATGCTGGCTGAAGACCAAGATAGCCAGTAACTAGCTAACACCAGACACAGATGAAAGAGGAAACATATAAGTATCTTTGCCATAGATGAATAGTGTAAACTTTGAATTATATTTGCTGAGAGCCTACAGTCAAATTTTGACACCAGTAGAGTAGCTTTCTAGCTATATATTTGCAGCCCCACTGCAAACACACTTTCTGCAATGGTTAGAAGGCAGGACTAATTTAAATTAGGTAAGGGAATATCATGTTACCATTGGTGTACTAAGATTTGTGTTAGGGTGATGTCACCCTATCCCATTAATAATCCTGCCTCCTGAATCCAAGTGTTTGACATGTGGGAGAGGACCAGTAAACTTTATGATCCAACTTTATGAATGTGAAAACAGTAATTTTTCATACTTTGGTCATCATACTTTGATCTGATTTAGAGCTGACCCCATTTAATCAACTGGTCGATTGTTACTTGATAGGCTGCTGGTCGACCGAGATTTCTTTAGTCGAGCAGTAGCAAAAAAAATATATATATACAGTATATATCATGGTGTACAAAATACCTGTCTGATTGGCGCCTGTCTGAGTGGACTGATTCATTGTGGAGGCCTTGGGGATGGTATAGTCCATCAGACTAAGACATGTGCTACTGAAATTGTATATGGTTATATTACATAAGAACAATGGTGCAACACTAATAAAAAATTATATTATTTTATAACAAATGCGCTTTCTCTCTCATTGGAAAGCTAGCAGTCGCTGTTCACAGTTCTGAAACACATCAGTGAGCTGTTGAATTGGCGCCTTTTCCAGGACCATGTTGATATGTGCATAATAGCAAAGATCAAATCAAATGTATTTATATAGCCCTTTGTACATCAGCTAATATCTCGAAGTGCTGTACAGAAACCCAGACTAAAACCCCAAACAGCAAGCAATGCAGGTGTAGAAGCACGGTGGCTAGATAAAAACTCCCTAAAAAGGCCAAACCTAGGAAGAAACCTAGAGAGGAACCAGGCTATGAGGGGTGGCCAGTCCTCTTCTGACTGTGCCGGGTGGAGATTATAACAGAACATGGCCAAGATGTTCAAATGTTCATAAATGACCAGCATGGTCAAATAATAATAATCACAGTAGTTATCGAGGGTGTAGCAAGTCAGCACCTCAGGAGTAAATGTCAGTTGGCTTTTCATAGCCGATCATTAAGAGTATCTCTACCGCTCCTGCGGTAACCAAGTTAACCAGCATATTGGTGTTGAGAACAATGCCGCGGAGGCAGCAGCAAAATGAGGAGATGAGAAAACAGCCCTTGCCTCATTGTCTAAGAGGAGAGAGGAAACTGGAACTTAAGTAGGTCTATAATCAATAGCCTAACTGTTAAATGTGCCTGGCTTAATAAATCATCAATATATCTACAGAAATAGGACAGATCCTGCTTCTGTTGCCTGTTTGAGTGTATGTTTAATAATAGCCTACTGATTCTGTGAGCACCAAGCCTCACGTAAACAATTGAAAAAATGTTGCTGTTTTTAATCTTTGCTTTGCTGTAATAAAGCCTTTACACTTTTTTTTTGTTAGAACAGCCTCCCTGGTATTATTTATGTAGTGTTTACACTGTTCCAAATTGTCTGAAAAATGATATTTGTAATAATAACAACGTTCTTTTTTCTTGATGTCCTACTCATTGTTATTATTATGATTATAATAAGTAATGTTCTTATCATTAGTAGGCTTAGTATAGCAGCCTTCTATAACCACCATCGAGCTGTAGGTTCTAGAAGCACATCCTGTTTAGTCTTAATACCGTAATTTACTCAGGCCTGTAATTCAATACTTCTATAGGCTACTGTATCAATCAATCATTCATTTGTTCATGTCATCACACAGCATACGAGTCATTCGTCATTTGAAATTAAATGAAGCATTTTAGTTTTAAAATAAAATAAAGCGAGCCTTGAATAATTAGCTTAAACAAKAAAAAAATGAATGTGACTTTAGTTTTTGCTGTAATAAAGGCTTGACAAAAAAAAAGTTACAATAGACTCTCTGGTATGCTTATACTTATTTTGTGTTGTTTACATTGTTCCAAACGGTCAGAAAAATTATATTGCAATCTATACAGCACCTGTTTGGCACACATAATATGCACACAGCCCTTGCTCCTTACCTTTTTTTAGTCACATTTATTCCACACATCTGTCTTTCCTTTTACCTCCTGAGCAACCTATAAATATTCCTGTTTTTAGTTTATTTGTCACGTCCTCTACATCCATTTTGCTGTCACATGCGTTACGGTGTTCAGAGTMTGTGATAACCAATTTATTAATGTGATGGCAATATGCTATAGGCACGACCTGCCCGCTCATTATGCAGGATTAAATGGACACTTTTTACATCATGCAGGTTTCTCTGATCAAATAGTCTAACCTAAATGGCGCTCAATCAAATAAAAAATTTGCTGTCATGTTAACAAACAACATATCCTAAAAACAGGACGAGTGGCGCAGTGGGCAAGGGCACTGCATCTCAGTGTAAGAGGCGTCACTACAGTCGCTAGTTCAAATCCAGGCTGTATCACATCCAGCCTTGATTGGGAGTCCCATAGGGAGGCGCACAATTGGCCCAGCGTCATCCGGGTTTGGCCGGGGTAGGCCATCATTGTAAATAAGAACTTGTTCTTAACTGACTTGCCCACTTAAATCGTTTTTATTTATTTTTATTAACAACTGTTGTCCAGGAATTTCACCCCATTGTCATGATTAGTGGTTTCAAGTTTGTATCTGTACGTTTTTTTGAAAAGCTGATCATAGCGAAAAAGAAAATACTTCTGCATTTCCCGCTGTGTAAACACATTGCAAATACGCCCGCGATAACTCCTGCTGATAACCAATGCTGGCATTGTTGGTTAAGGGCTCATAAGTAAGCATAAGTAAGTTGTATTCGGCGCATGTGACAAATAAAATATGATTTGATAAAGTTGGGTAGCTGATATTCAGAGCTTAAATAACCAAATCGATTAGACACAGGAATCAGGACTAATAAAGGCAATGCAATGGCCTGATTTACAAAAAGTAGGCTTACCGCATAGATGTACATTCATAAAATTATATTTCAGGCAACATTGTAGTCTACACCTCAGTAAGCACGGACCGACACCAACGCCTTTTGGATGTCTTTTCTTGGTGCCGTTCCGGACTTGATTTCCACATCCACAGACATTGGTTTTTGGTCCGATCCGGACCAAATCTGAACCAATCATAGACTTCTATGTTTGGTTCAGATTTGGAGGGGTCCAGACCGGCTTGGATTTCAACGTCCACGGACATACATTTTTGGTCCGGTCCGGATTAAATCTGAACCAATCATAGACGTTTGTTTGGTCTGGAACAGCCTTGATTTGGTCCAAACACAGACATCTATAAATGACTAATTTTCAACTTTCATACAGAACCAAAAATGAGCCTGATTTCAACATCTGGTTATAGGTCAGGCCCTATTGTGCCCTAGCTGGACAGGATTAGTTTTACTGGAGGAGATATGGTAATGTGATTATGTGCCAGTTGAGCCAGTAACCGAAAGGTTACTCGAATCCCCGAGCTGACAAGGTAAAATCTGTCGTTCTGCCCCTGAACAAGGCAGTTAACCCATTGTTCGGAGGCCATCATTGCAAATAAGAATTTGTTCTTAACTGACTTGCCTAGTTGAATAAAGGTTAAATAAAATAAATAAATGTGCATGAGCACAAAACACCACGTCTGTAATTTTACATCTCGCGGTTTGTGCAACAAAACAATAACTGATTCGATAAATTGTACGTGCTGTATAAGCATAAGCTACAGTTGAAGTCGGAAGTTTACATACACTTAGGTTGGAGTCAGTAAAACTCGTTATTCAACCACTCCACACATTTCTTGTTAACAAACTATAGTTTTGGCAAGTCGGCTAGGACATCTACTTTGTGCATGACACAAATCATTTTTCCAACAATTGTTTACAGGCAGATTATTTCACTTATAATTCACTGTATCACAATTCCAGTGGGTCAGAAGTTTACAWACACTAAGTTGACTMTGCCTTTAAACAGCTTGGAAAATTCCAGAAAATTATGTCATGGCTTTAGAAGCTTCTGATAGGCTAATTGACATCATTTGAGTCAATTGGAGGTGTACCTGTGGATGTATTTCAAGGCCTACCTTCAAACTCAGTGCCTKTTTGCTTGACATCATGGGAAAATRWAAAGAAATCAGCCAAGAACTCTGAAAAAAAATTGTAGACCTCCACAAGTCTGGTTCATCCTTGGGAGCAATTTCCAAATGAATGAAGGTACCACGTTCATCTGTACAAACAATAGTACGCAAGTATAAACACCATGGGACAGTGCAGCCGTCATACCGCTCAGGAAGGAGCCGCGTTCTGTCTCCTAGAGATTAATGTACTTTGGTGTGAAAAGTGTTAATCAATCCCAGAACAACAGCAAAGGACCCTGTGAAGATGCTGGAGAAAACAGGTACAAAAATATCTATATCCACAGTAAAAAGAGTTCTATACCAACATAACCATAAGCAGCATACCACCCTGTATACCACTGCTGGCTTGCTTCTGAAGCTAAGCAGGGTTGGCCCTGGTCAGTCCCTGGATGGAAGACCAGATGCTGCTGGAAGTGGTGTTGGAGTGCCAGTAGGAGGCACTCTTTCCTCTGGTTTAAAAAAATATCCCAATGCCCCAGGGCAGTGATTGGGGACACTGCCCTGTGTAGGGTGCTGTCTTTCGGATGGGACGTTAAACGTGTGTCCTGACTCTCTGAGGTCATTAAAGATCCCATGGCACTTATCGTAAGAGTAACCCCGGTGTCCTGGCTAAATTCCCAATCTGGCCCTCATACCATCATGGTCACCTAATAATCCCCAGTTTGCAATTGGCTCATTCATCCCCTTCTTCTCCCCTGTAACTATTCCCTAGGTCGTAGCTGTAAATGAGAACGTGTTCTCAGTCAACATACCTGGTAAAATAATGGATAAATAAAATGTAAAATGTTTAAATGAAACCTGAAATGCTGCTCAGCAAGGAAGAAGCCACTGCTCCAAAACCGGCATAAAAAAAGCCAGGCTACGGTTTGCAACTGCACATGGGGACAAAGGTTGTTCTTTTTGGAGAAATGTTATCAGGTCTGATGAAACAAAAATAGAACTGTTGGCCATAATGACCATCGTTATGTTTGAAGGAAAAAGGGGGAGGCTTGCAAGCCTAAAGAACACCATCCCAACCGTGAAGCACGGGGGTGGCAGCATGATGTTGTGCGGGTACTTTGCTGCAGGAGGGGCCGGTGCACTTCAGAAAATAGATAGCTTCATGAGGGAAGAAAATTATGTGGATATATTGAAGCAACATCTCAAGACATCAGGCAGGAAGTTAAAGCTTGGTCGCAAATGGGTCTTCCAAAGGAAAATGGGTCTTCCAAAGGAATGTGCCAAAATTCACCCAACTTATTGTGGGAAGCTTGTGGAAGGCTACCAGAAACGTTTGACTGAAGTTAAACAATTTAAAGGCAACACTACCAAATACTAATTGAGTGTATGTAAACTTCTGACCCACTGGGAATGTGATGAAAGAAATAAAAGCTGAAATAAATCATTCTCTCTACTATTATTCTGACATTTCACATTCTTAAAATAAAGTGGTGAGCCTAACTGACCTAAGACAGGGAATTTTTACTCTGATTAAATGTCAGGAATTGTGAAAAACTGAGTTTGAATGTATTTGGCTAAGGTGTATGTAAACATCCAACTTCAACTGTACATGCATAGTACCTTGCAAAAGTATTCACCGGCTTGGCGTTGTTCCAATTTTGTTGCATTACAAACTGTAATTTAAATGTATTTTTATTTGGATTTCATGTAATGGACATACACAAAATAGTCCAAATTGGTGAAGGGAAATGAAAAAAATAACTTGTTTCAGAAAATTCAAAGAAATGTACAACGGAAAAGTGGTATGTGCATATYTATTCACCCCCTTTGCAATGAAGCCACTAAATAAGATCTGGTGCAACCAATTACCTTCAGAAGTCACATAATTAGTTAGATTGCACGCAGGTCAACTTTATTTAAGTGTCACATGATCTGTCACATGATCTCAGTATATAAATATATATATAGCTGTTCTGAAAGGCCCCAGAGTCTGCAACACCACTAAGCAAGGAGCACCACCATGCACGCGGCTCTATGAATACCAAGGAGCTCTCCAAACAGGTCAGGGACAGTTGTGGAGAAGTACAGATCAGGGATGGAATATAAAAAAATATCAGAAACTTTGAACATCCCACGGAGCACCATTAAATCCATTATTAAAAATTGGAAAGAATATGGCACCAAAATAAACCTGCCAAGAGAGGGCTGCCCACCAAAACCCACGGACCAGGCAAGGAGGGCATTAATCAGAGAGGCAACAAAGAGACCAAAGATAATCCTGAAGCAGCAGAGATTGGAGTTTCTGTCCATAGGACCACTTTAAGCCGTACACTCCACAGAGCTGGGCTTTACGGATGAGTGGGTAGAAAAAAGCCATTGCTTAAAGAAAAAAATAAGCAAACGCGTTTGGTGTCCACCAAAAGGCATGTGGGAGACTCCCCAAACAAATGGAAGAAGGTACTCTGGTTAGATGAGACTAAAATGTAGCTTTTTGGCCATCAAGGAAAACGCTATCTCTGGCACAAACCCAACAGCTCTCATCACCCTGAGAATACCATCCCGACAGTGAAGCATGGTGGTGGCAGCATCATGCTGTGGGGATGTTATTCATCGGCAGGGACTGGGAAACTGGTCAGWATTGAAGGAATGATGGATGCCGCTAAATATAGGGAAATTATTGAGGGAAACCCATTTCAGTCTTCCAGAGATTTGAGACTAGGACAGAGGTTCACCTTCCAGCAAGACAATGACCATAAGCATACTGCTAAAGCAACACTCGACTGGTTTAAGGGGAAACATTTAAATGTCTTGGAATGGCCTAGTTAAAGCCCAGACCTCAATAAAATTGAGTATCTGTGGTATGGCTTAAAGATTATTTTACACCAGCGGAACCCATCCAACTTGAAGGAGCTGGAGCAGTTTTGTCTTGAAGAATGGGCAAAAATCCCAGTGGCTAGATGTGCCAAGCTTATAGAGACATACCCCAAGAGACTTGCAGCTGTAATCACTGCAAAAGGTGGCTTTACACAGTATTGAGTTTGGGGGGGGGGTGGGGGGTGAATAGTTATGCACACTCAAGTTTTCTGTTTTTTTGGTCATATTTCTTGTTTGTTTCACAATAAAAAATATTTTGCATCTTCAAAGTGGTAGGCATGTTGTGTAAATCAAATGACAAAATATATATATATTTTAATTCCAGGTTATAAGGCAACAAAATAGGAAAAATGCCAAGGAGGGTGAATAATTTTGCAAGCCACTGTGTATATATATATATTRGTGTAGACATCAAAACTATGACATACACATATGGAATCATGTAGTAACTAAAAAAAGTGCTAAACAAATCAAAATCAAATTTTATATTTGAGATTCTTCAATGTAGCCACCCTTTTGCCTTGATGACAGCTTTGCACACTCTTGGCATTCTCTCAACCAGCTTCATGGAGAATACTTTTCCAAAGGTCTTGAAAGAGTTTCCACATATGCTGAGCACTTGTTGGCTGCTTTTCCCTTCACTCTGCGGTCCAAGTCATCCCAAACCATCTCAACTGGGTTGAGGTTGGGTGATTGTGGAGGCCAGGTCATCTGATGCAGTACTCCATCACTCACCTTCTTGGTCAAATAGTCCTTACACAGCTTGGAGGTGTGTTTTGCGTTATTGACCTGTTGAAAAATGAATGATAGTCCCACTAAGCGCCAAACCAGATGGGATGACGTATCACTGCAGAATGCTGAGGTAGCCATGCTGGTTAAGTGTGCCTTGAATTCTAAATACATCACTGACAGTATCACCAGTAAAGCACCTCCACACCAGCACACCTTGTCCTCCATGCTTCACGGTGGGAACCACACATGCGGAGATCTACTCTGCGTCTCACAAAGACAGGGCGGTTGGAACCAAACATCTCTAAATTGGACACATCAGACAAAATGACAGATTTCCATTTGTCTGAAGTCCATTGCTTGTGTTTCTTGGCCCAAGCAAGTATCTTCTTATTATTGGTGTCTTTTAGTAGTGGTTTCTTTGCAGCAATTCAACCATGAAGGCTTGATTCATGCAGTGAATTGAGATGTCTGTTACTTGAACTCTGAAGCATTTCTTTGGGCTGCAATCTGAGGTGCAGTAAATTTATGAACGTATCTTCTGCAGCAGAGATAACTCTGGGTCTTCCTTTCCTGTGGCGGTCCTCATGAGAGCCAGTTTCATCATCCATCATATGCTTGATGGTTTTTGCGACTGCACTTGAAGAAACGTTCAAAGTTCATGAAATTTTCCGGATTGACTGACCTTCATTTCTTAAAGTAATGGACTGTCATTCCTCTTTGCTTATTTGAGCTGTTCTTGCCATAATAATATTTACCAAATAGTCGAAAAGAGAGCACACAGAAAGAAGGCTGTTGTATAAAATACCTGTCTCCGGATTACATCTTGAAACAAAGGCAAACATGGCATCCGTGACACAGAGGGAGAATGTCCATCCATGCATACGGGTAAGATAATCTAGCTAGCTACATTTTCAGATTTCTAATTTTGTCAGAAAGTTGTTTTCATTTCAAGTTAAATTGTAATGTTAGCTGGCTGGCTCGCTAGCTAGGTAACATTACTTGTATGATCTGTGTAGTAATATGATTCCTGTCTTAGAGCCATTTGCATTGCTAGTTATAGCCTAATGTTAGCTAGCTAACATTGAACCTGGTTGGTTAGCTACCTGTAGATTCATGCAGGGTTGTAATGTTATGAGTTGGGATTATGGTTTACTGTTTAGCTCGCTACATGTCTAAACAAAAGACTCCACTATGCAAGTAACCATTTCAATAGAATGTTCATGATGTCACTGTGACAACTGACGATAGACGTAGCTGGTAAATTCGCTCTGGCTATCTACTCCGATTTCAGTGCACTCGTCTGAGTGGGCCAGAGCGCAGAATAACTGACAAATTTACGGACGCTCAACACCCGTTGAATATGGCCGGTGTCAGTAAACGTTGGCAAAAAAGCATCATTAAATTGTTCCCAGCAGCACAGTTGCAGTCACCAACGCTCTGGATAACATAACAGCCTAACCAACTCTGCTAGGACTTCACCCTCCTAAGTCCAAACAGTCTCACTTCCCACGGCGACCAGAATCCCCCCTCCCACCCTACCCCACACACATAGGATGCGTCCCAAATAGCAAACTATTCCCTGTATAGTGCACTCACTACTTTTACAAGAACCCTATAGGCCCTGGTCAAAAGTAGTGAGCTGCATAGGGAATAGGTTGCCATTTGGGATGCACAATACACACACACAATAACCCCTGCCTCATCACCACGGAAACGGCAGGCCAGGGTAGCGGTTCAGGAGTCAGGGAAAAAATAACAGTCGCGGGGGAAAGAATAGGGGGGAGTGTTTTGAGAAAGAGTGGGAAAAAACCCAAATGAACACCCAGAACATGGAAAGTCCCTCGTTCCTATGCCAAGAATTCAGCACAGCGAAAACACTCACTCGGGGCTGGGAAAGAGAGAGAAGATAGTGATAAAAAATCAGCAGGGCTGCTGTGTTGTTAAACCTGGGTCCAGGGCTCTGATAATGTCCCTGTCTATCTCCCTGCTCTTTCCTTCACTTAGATTTCCTGTATGGTTTTATWTGACACAACTATGGACACTTTGGTCCCAACTTTTATACTTGTTAGTATGGGGAACCAAATTGAATTGCTCAATCATTTTCAAACACGATGAAAATGAATTAGAGTTGTGAGTATAATAAAAGTCATTATAATAGATTTTTGTATTCTATTTGTTTTTGTCATCATAATTTAAAGTGAAAGCAGTTTTTACTGGTGGTGGTAGCCTAGAATTACTGTATATTAGCAGTAGTAGTAAAACTGTATTTTCTGTTTGTACCTCCATTATTCATAATGTAAATCGGGTCGTTCTTGAATTGTGGTGGCATTTGCGTCCCTTGCCTTTGCAACCATGCAAAACGCTTTAAAAATACAAATAGTCACACACCATACATGTTTTTGTTTATATTGAACTGTTTATCAATGATAAAACATAATGCAAATCCTTTATACTGCAAAACTTTGTTTATGCATTATTAAAAGTATTTAAGGAAAGCAAATTGGCTTGTCCCAGTAGTGATGTTTAGAGTTGTAGTGACATGTTTTGGAGATTTAGAGATACAGTGCGTTTGGAAAGTATTCAGACCCCTTGACTTTTTCCACATATTGTTATGTTACAGCATTATTCTAAAATGGATTACATAAAACAATTTACAATAACCCATAATGAAAAAGCGAAAACAGAAATACCTTATTTTTTACAAGTATTCACTCTTTGCTATGAGACTCCAAATTGAGCTCAGGTGCATCCTGTTTCCATTGATCATATTTAAGATGCTTCTACAACTTGATTGGAGTCCACCTGTGGTAAATTCAATTGATTGGACATGATTTGGAAAGGCACACACCTGTCTATATAAGGTCCCACAGTTGACAGTGCATGTCAGAGCAAAAACTAAGTCGTGAGGTCGAAGGAATTGTCCATAGAGCGCCGAGACAGGATTGTGTCGAGGAGCAGATCTGGGCAAAGGAATCAAAAAAATGTCAGTATCATTGAAGGTCCCCAAGAACACAGTTCATTCTTAAATGGAAAGAGTCTGGAACCACCAAGACTCTTCCTAGAGCTGGCCGCCTGGCCAAACTGAGCAATTGYGGGAGAAGGGCCTTGGTCAGGGAGGTGACCAAGAACCCGATGGTAACTCTGACAGAGCGCCAGAGTTCCTCTGTGGAGATGGGAGAACCTACCAAAAGGACAACCATCTCTGCAGCACTCCACCAATCGGGCCATTATGGTAGAGTGGCCAGACGGAAGCCACTCCTCAATAAAAGGTACATGACAGCACCGCTTGGAGTTATCCAAAGGGCACCTAAAGGACTCAGACCATGAGAAACAAGATTGTCTGGTCTGATGAAACCAAGATTGAACTCTTTGGCCTGAATGCCAAGCATCCCGTCTGGAGAAAACCTGGCACAATCCCTACGGTGAAGCATGGTGGTGGCAGCATCATGCTGTGGGGWTGTTTTTCAGAGGCAGAGACTGGGAGACTAGTCAGGATCGAGGGAAAGATAAACGGAGCAAAGTACAGAGAGATCCTTGATGAAAACTTGATCCAGAGCGCTCAGGACCTCAGCCTGGGGCAAAAGTTCACCTTACAACAGGACAATGGCCCTAAGCACACAGCCAAGACAACGCAGGAGTGGATTTGGGAAAAGTCTCTGAATGTCCTTGAGTGGCCCAGCCAGAGCCCGGACTTGAACCCGATTGAACATCTCTGGAGAGACCTGAAATGGCTGCGCAGCAACACTCCCCATCCAACCTAACAGAGCTTGCGAGTATCTGCAGAGAAGAATGGGAGAAACTCCCAAATACAGAATACAGATGTGCCAGAGCATGTAGCGTCATTACCAGAAAAGACTCAAAGCTGTAATTAATCACTGCCAAACGTCCTTCAACAAAGTATTGAGTAAAGGGTCTGAATACTTATGTGGATATGATATTAGTTTATTTTTTATTTGTCAACATTTCTAAAAACCTGTTTTTACTTTGTCATTAAGGGGTATTGCATGCAGATTGATGAGGGGGAAAAACAATTTAATCAATTTTAGAATAAGGCTGTAATAACTTAATAAAATGTAATAAAATGAATACTTTCCAAATGCACTGTATCTATTATTTTGAATGCTAGAAAGTAAACAAAATTATGTAATATATTGTATAGATCAATAAAAACAAAGGCGACTAATAAAATGCATATTGTTATCACTAGTATAATGCATGTCCCTTAGTTTTAGGTCATTGGTGTTACCGCCTTGAAAGTCACTAAATTCAAAGATGTACAAGGACCTTGAGCATTCCCTTCAGAGTCAAACATATCTACATTTAAAAAAGTTATTAGCTAATCCCCCCCGTTTTAATATGTTAAACATTTGAGGATTCCATTGATCATTTTGTGTCTAAATCCAAAGTGTCACTTGGTGTTACTCGATTTAAATGAAGGGAAATAGCATTGCGAGCTAAATAATGAATCATATCACTTAAGTAAATTCTTTTCAAAGGGTTAATTGCTTTAGATTTGGGCATCTGTGGCCTCCATTCAAGAAAATCCTCAATAACCCCAATTGTCACATTGGTGTTACCATCATTCAGTGTTTTTTCCGTAAGTACATGGAGTAGCCAAACAAATAGAAAAAGTAGCCAGCCCCAGGTTGTTCATGGCGGATATGGTCAAAGAATATTTTGGGCCAGAACGAGCTCTATTTTGGTATCCTCTGGTATGGTCTAATGCCTGGATTCCATCCGAAATGCACAGCTAAATTATTAATGCCTGGATCCCTTTAATACTTGCTTAGTCAGTGTGGGGAACCAAATTGAATTGCTCAATCATTTTCAAACATGATGAAAAGTTGTTAGCATAATAACAGTCATTATAATATAATCCCAAAAAATGTATTTGATCACATTGTTATTGTCATCATAATTTAAAGTGAAAGAGGTTTGTACTGGTGGTGGAAGTACACAGCAAAATGATTAAAGCCAGGATTCCATCTGAAATACAAATCAAATCAAATTGTATTTGTCAAATTCGCCAAAACACAACAGGTGTAGACCTTAAATGCTTACTTACAAGCCCTTAACCAACAATGTGGTTTTAAGAAAAATACCTAAAAAAAGTAAGAAACAAAAGTAACAAATAATTAAAGAGCAGCAGAAAAATAACAATAGCGAGGCTATATACAGGGGGTACGGTACAGAGTCAATGTGTGGGGGCACCGGTTAGTCGAGGTAATTGAGGTAATATGTACATGTAGGTAGAGTTATTAATGTGACTATGCATAGATAATAACAGAGAGTAGCAGCAGTGTAAAAGAGGGGGGGGGGGGGGGGGGCCCATTTGATTCGATGTAAAGGAGTTTTATGGCTTGGGGGTAGAAGCTGTTTAGAAGCCTCTTGGACCTAGACTTGGTGCTCCGGTACCACTTGCCATGCGGTAGCAGAGAGAACAGTCTATGACTACATAAGTGTTAAGTAAAAAATAGATAAGTAACAAATAATTAAAGAGCAGCAGTAAAATAACAATATCGAGGCTATATACAGGGGGTACCGGTACAGAGTCAATGTGCGAGGGTACCGGTTAGTCGAGATATTTGAGGTAATATGTACATGTAGGTAGAGTTAAAGTGACTATGCGTAGATAATAAACAGAGAGTAGCAGCAGTGTAAAAGAGGGAGGGAGGCAATGCAAATAGTCTGAGTAGCCATTTGATTAGCTGTTCAGGAGTCTTATGGCTTGGGGGTAGAAGCTGTTAAAAAGCCTTTTGGACCTAGACTTGGTGCTCCGGTACCACTTGCCGTGCGGTAGCAGAGAGAACAATCTATGGGTGACTGAACAATCTAAGACTAGAACAATCTAAGACTAGGGTGACTGGAGTCTTTGACAATTTTTAGGCCCTTCCTCTGACACCGCCTGGTATAGAGGTCCTGGATGGCAGGAAGCTTGACCCCGGTGATGTACTGGGCCGTACGCACTACCCTCTGTAGTGCCTTGTGGTCGGAGGCCGAGTAGTTGCCATACCAGGCAGTGATGCAACCCGTCAGGATGCTCTAGCTGTAGAACCTTTTTGAAGATCTGAGGACCCATGCCAAATCTTTTCAGTCTTCCGAGGGGGAATAGGTTTTGTCGTACCCTCTTCACAACTGTCTTGATGTGCTTGGACCATGTTAGTGTGGTGATGTGGACATCAAGGAACTTGAAGCTCTCAACCTGCTCCACTACAACCCTGTTGATGAGAACAGGGGCGTGCTCGGTCCTCCTTTTCCTGTAGTCCACAATCATCTTCTTTATCTTGATCATGTTGAGGGAGAGGTTGTTGTCCTTGCACCACACGGTCAGGTCTCTGACTTCCTTCCTATAGGCTGTCTCATCGTTGTCGGTAATCAGGCCTACCACTGTTGTGTCATCGGCAAACTTAATGACGGTGTTGTAGTCGTGCCTGGCCGTGCAGTCATGAGTGAACAGGTAGTACAGAGCACGCACCCCTGAGGGGCCCCGTGTTGAGGATCAGCGTGGCGGATGTGTTGTTACCTACCCTTATCTCCTGGGTGCGGCCCGTCAGGAAGTCCAGGATCCAGTTGCAGAGGAAGGTCTTTAGTCCCAGGGGTCCTTAGCTTAGTGATGAGCTTTGAGGACACTATTGTGTTGAAGGCTGAGCTGTAGTCTATGAATAGCATTCTGACATAGGTGTTCCTTTTGTCCAGGTGTGAAAGAGCAGTGTGGAGTGCAATAGAGATTGCATCATCTGTGGATCTGTTGGGGCGGTATGCAAATTGGAGTGGGTCTAGAGTTTCTGGGATAATGGTGTTGAAGTGAGCCATGGCCAGTTTTCCAAAGCACTTCATGGCTACAGACGTTATTGAATACTTTAACTTTACCTCCCAGATTGGTAAAATTAGTTTGGTATTGAGAAGAAAAACATGACTTTACAATTAGAATGAACTAAAATGTATGAATTCAGTGTGATGTTAGTTGTTTTGGATATCGTCTAGGCCTATATGATCAGGACTATTTTCTAAGTAAGATAATATTTTTTAACATTAAACCGGTCTTCTCTTGGAGGGACAAAATAGCGCCGTAGAGTGAGCACCGTGTTTCAATGCGCTCCTGTGGCATTTGTTAATTTATCTCTCTATATTCACTTTATATTCATTTCTGAGCTTGAAAAAGTAGTACAATTTGTAACATAAGTTACTCTACAGGTTTTGATGATTATTTCTCAAAAGTTTCCGTCAACATCCCTGGAAGAACTACTAAGAACTTGACCAAAACCACCACCCCTGTACAGTCGTGGCCAAAAGTTATGAGAATGACACAAATATTAATTTTCACAAAGTCTGCTGCCTCAGTTTGTATGATGGCAATTTGCATATACTTCAGAATATTATGAAGAGTGATCAGATGAATTACAATTAATTGCAAAGTTCCTCTTTGCCATGCAAATTAACTGAATCCCAAAAAAACATTTCCACTGCATTTCAGCCCTGCCACAAAAGGACCAGCTGACATCATGTCAGTGATTCTCTAATTAACACAGGTGTGAGTGTTGACGAGGACAAGGCTGGAGATCACTCTGTCATACTGATTGAGTTCGAAAAACAGACTGGAAGCTTCAAAAGGAGGGTGGTGCTTGGAARCATTGTTCTTCCTCTGTCAACCATGGTTACCTGCAAGGAAACATGTGCCGTCGTCATTGCTTTGCACAAAAAGGGCTTCACAGGCAAGGATATTGCTGCCAGTATGATTGCACCTAAATCAACCATTTATCGGATCATCAAGAACTTCAAGGAGAGCGGTTCAATTGTTGGGAAGAAGGCTTCAGGGCGCCCAAGAAAGTCCATCAAGCGCCAGGACCATCTCCTAAAGTTTATTCAGCTGCGGGATCGGGGCACCACCAGTASAGAGCTTGCTCAGGAATGGCAGCAGGCAGGTGTGAGTGCATCTGCACGCTTTTGCAGAATAGTCTGGTGTCAAGAAAGGCAGCAAAGAAGCCACTTCTCTCCAGGAAAAACATCAGGGACAGACTGATATTCTGCAAAAGCTACAGGGATTGGACTGCTGAGGACTGGGGTAAAGTCATTTTCCCTGATGAATCCCCTTTCCGATTGTTTGGGGCATCTGGAAAAAAGCTTGTCCGGAGAAGACAAGGTGAGCGCTACCAACAGTCCTGTGTCATGCCAACAGTAAAGCATCCTGAGACCATTCATGTGTGGGGTTGCTTCTCAGCCAAGGGAGTGGGCTAACTCACAATTTTGCCTAAGAACACAGCCATGAATAAAGAATGGTACCAACACATCCTCCCAGAGCAACTTCTCCCAACCATCCAGGAACAGTTTGGTGACGAACAATGCCTTTTCCAGCATGATGGAGCACCTTGCCATAAGGCAAAAGTGATAACTAAGTGGCTCGGGGAACAAAACATCAATATTTTGGGTCCATGGCCAGGAAACTCCAGACCTTAATCCCATTGAGACCTTGTGGTCAATCCTCAAGAGGCGGGTGGACAAACAAACAAAAAACAAATTCTGACAAACTCCAAGCATTGATTATGCAAGAATGGGCTACCATTCTTCTGGATGTGGCCCAGAAGTTAATTGACAGCATGCCAAGGTGGATTTCAGAGGTCTTGAAAAAGAAGGGTCAACACTGCAAATATTGACTCTTTGCATCAAATTCATGTAATTGTCAATAAAAGCCTTTGACACTTATGAAATGCTTGTAATTATACTTCAGTATTCCATAGTAACATCTGACAAAAAATATCTAAAGACACTGAAGCAGCAAACTTTGTGGAAATTAATATTTGTGTCATTCTCAAACCGGGGTTAACAGAATTATGAATCCAGGCACAATGGCTCAAGTGATCCAAAAGATGACTGACACCATTATTAAGGTGATTGATGTCAAAGATAGCAACTGTCTTGGAAGCAATAGTAGGCCATTCAGCCGAACTACAGGTTGTCAAGTATGTTGATAAGGCGGAAGGAAGAATTGTTACTATGGAAACCTCGGCTACATCAATGGACACTAAAATAAATGCACTCGAGGAAAAAAAGTACTCTTAAAAACATCTATATTGATATTGGATAAGGAGCATCTGAAATTGCAACAAGGGGTGTTTGGACAAGTTATTTTCTCATAATTTACAGAAGTAGAGGTGTGGAAATTCTTGTGAAAAATAACCTACCTATTAACACATAAGAGTCTAAGCCCTGTCTAAACAGGGGGGAGGGGGGTTCTACTAAGCTATATGGAATTGTTTTAAGAAAGTCATACCAAGGATCATTTAGCTATTTGATTTTGAATTTTAGGAGCAGTTAAAAGTTTGGACACACCTACTCATTCGAGGGTTTTTCTTTATTGTTATTATTTTCTACATTGTAGAATAACACTGAAGACATCCAAAATATGAAATGACACGTAGAATCATGTAGTAACCAAAAAAGTGTTAAACAAATCAAAATATATTTTAAATTTGAGATTCAAATAGCCACCCTTTGCCTTGATGACAGCCTTGCACAATCTTGGCATTCTCTCAACCAGCTTCATGAGGTAGTCACCTGGAATGTATTTCAATTAACAGGTGTGCCTTGTTAAAAGTTCATTTGTGGAATTTCTTTCCTTCTTAATGCGTTTGAGACAATCAGTTGTGACAATGTAGGGGTGGTATACAGAAGCTAGCCCTATTTAGTAAAATACCAAGTACATATTATGGCAAGAACAGCTCAAATAAGCAAAGAGAAATGACAGTCCATCATTACTTTAAGACATGAAGGTCAGTCAATGCAGAACATTTGAAGAACTTTGAACTTTTCTTCAAGTGCAGTCACAAAAACCGCCAAGTGCTACGATGAAACTGGCTCTCAATGAGGACCACCACAGGAAAGGAAGAACCAGAGTTACATCTGCTGCAGAGGATAAGTTCATTAGAGTTACCAGCCTCAGAAATTGAAGGCAAAATAAATGGTTCACAGAGTTCAAATAACAGACACATCTCAACATCAACTGTTCAGAGGAGACTGTGTGAATAAGGCCTTCATGGTCAAATTGCTGCAAAGAAGCCACTACTTAAGGACAGCAATAAGAAGAAGATACTTGCTTGGGCCAAGAAACACAAGCAATGGACATTACCAGGTGCAAATCTGTCCTTTGGTCTGATTAGTCCAAATTTGAGATTGGTCTTTGTGAGACGCAGAGTAGATGAGCGGATGAGCTCCGCATGTGTGGTTCCCACAGGGAAGCATGGAGGAGATGGTATGATGGTGTAGGTGTGCTTTACTGGTGACACTGTCAGTGATTTATTTAGAATTCAAGGCACACTTAACCAGCATGGCCTCCACAGCATTCTGCAGCGATACTCCATCCCATCTGGTTTGCTCTTAGTGGGACTATCATTTGTTTTTCAACCGGACAATAACCCAACACACCTCCAGGCTGTGTAAGGGCTATTTGACCAAGAAGGCAAGTGATGGAGTGCTGCATCAGTTGACCTGGCCTCCACAATCACCCAACTTCAACCCAATTGAGATGGTTTGGCATGACTTGGACCGCAGAGTGAAGGAAAAGCAGCCAACAAGTGCTCAGCATATGTGGGAACTCCTTAAAACGTCTTCAGGATTGGTGGGTCCCCTGCGGGACGGTTGAGCTAAAGTATTCTAATTAAATTAGCATGAGGTTGTAAGTAACAAGAAKATTTCCCAGGACATAGACATATCTGATATTGTCAGAAAGCTTAAATTCTTATTAATCTAACTGCACTGTCCAATTTACAGTAGCTATTACAATGAAATAATACCATGTTATTGTTTGAGGAGAGTGCACAGTTGTGAACATGAAAAGGTATTTGTAAACAAATTAGGCACATTTGGCCAGTCTTGATACAAGATTTTGAACATAAATACAATGGTTCATTGGATCAGTCTGAAACTTTGTACATACACTGCTGCCATCTAGTGGCCAAAATCTAAATTGCACCTGAGCTGGAATAATACATTATGGCCTTTCTCTTGCATTTCAAAGATGATGGTACAAAAAAAAAATATATATTTTACCAGATCTAATGTGCGATATTCTGCAACATTCCTTTCACATTTCCACAAACTGCAAAGTGTTTTCTTTCAAATGGTACCAAGAATATTCAAATCCTTGCTTCAAGGCCAAAGCTACAGGCAATTAGATTTGGGTATGACATTTTAAGTGAAAATTGAAAACAAGGGGCCGATCCTTAAGAGGTTTTAAAGACTGTTGTAAAAACATTCCAGGTGAAGCTGGTTGAGAGAATGCCATGAGTGTGCAAAGCTGTCATCAAGGAAAGGGTGGCTACTTTGAAGAATCTCAAATATATTTAGATTTGTTTAACACTTTTTTGGAAGCTGTTTTTCAGTCTCTCGGTTCCAGCTTTGATGCACCTGTACTGACCTTGCCTTTCGGATGACAGTGGGGTGAACAGGCAGTGGCTCGGGTGGTTGTTGTCTTTGATGATCTTTTTGGCCTTCCTGTGACATCTGGTGCTGTAGGTGTCCTGTAGGTCAGGTAGTTTGCCCCCAGTGTAGCTTCGGGAAGACTGCACCACCAGTTACCGTACCAGGCGGTGATACAGCCCGACAGGATGCTCTCAATTGCGCATCTGTAAAAGTGTGTGAGGGTTTTAGGTGCCAAGCCAAATTTCTTCAGCCTCCTAAGGTTGAAGAGGCACTGTTGCACCTTCTTCACCACACTGTCTGTGTGGGTAGATCATTGAAGCTTTCCACCTGCTCCACTGCGGTCCCGTCGATGTGGATATGGGTGTGCTCCCTCTGCTGTTTCCGGAAGTCCACGATTAGCTCCTTTGTTTTGTCAAGGTAAACCCTAGGTAAAACTGGCCAATTTGCAGTGTACCATACACTGCTGGTTCACGCAGCCCTGTATGGTACGCTGCTGGTTCACGCATTCTCTCTTCTGAATAACATCACAACATTTGAAAGACAGAAATCATGACAAAGCTATTAACTATGTCAGTACTGTATATGTTAAATGGAATTAAGGGAAAACCAGATACATGCACAAATATTCCCACACACCTATCTTTTTAGACATATCAGATTCCACAAACTCCTCATGTTAAAGTTTAAACACTGAGGTAAACACAAATTCTCAGACACTCTTTAAAATAAATTGAAATAATTACAATAAAAACGCTAATTTTTTATTTCACCTTTATTTAACCAGGTAAGCCAGTTGAGAACAAGTTCTCATTTACAACTGCGACCTGGCCAAGATAAAGCAAAGCAGTGCAACACAAACAACAACACAGAGTTACACATGGAATAAACAAACATACAGTCTATAATAAAATTGAAAAAGTCTATATACAGTGTGTGCAAATGAGGTAGGATAAGGGAGGTAAGGCAATAAATAGGCCATAGTGGCAAAATAATTACAATATAGCAATTAAACACTCTTATTCAGAAGGGTTCCAAAGAATCTTCAAATGAAATAACCCTTTCTTCCAAAAAGGTTTCTTCAGATGAAAACGGTTCTTGGTAGAACCCTATCCCTCTGCAAATAATCCTTTCTAAGAGTGCACACTAGAGGTCGACCGATTAATCGGAATGACCGATTAATCGGGGCCGATTTCAAGTTTTCATAACAATCGGAAATCGGTATTTTTGGGCGCCGATTTGCCGATGTTTTTTTTTTTTTTTTTTACACCTTTATTTAATCTTTATTTAACTAGGCAAGTCAGTTAAGAACACATTCTTATTTTCAATGACGGCCTAGATATTTAACCGTGTCAGCTCGGGGGATCCAATCTTGCAACCTTACAGTTAACTAGTCCAATGCTCTAACACCTGATTACATTGCACTCCACGAGGAGCCTGCCTGTTAGCGAAAGCAGTAAGCTAAGGTAAGTTGCTAGCTAGCATTAAACTTATCTTATAAAAAACAATCAATCAATGACTGTCATTGCTCCAATGTGTACTTAACCATAAACATCAATGCCTTTCTTAAAATCAATACACAAGTATATATTTTTAAACCTGCATATTTAGCTAAAAGAAATCCAGGTTAGCAGGCAATATTAACCAGGTGAAATTGTGTCATTTCTCTTGCGTCCATTGCACGCAGAGTCAGGGTATATGCAACAGTTTGGGCCGCCTGGCTCTTTGCGAACTAATTTGCCAGAATTTTACGTAATTATGACAACATTGAAGGTTGTGCAATGTAACAGGAATATTTAGACTCATGGATGCCACCCGTTAGATAAAATACGGAACGGAATAAAAGTTTTGTTTTCGAGGTGATAGTTTCCGGATTAGTCAAAGGTATATGGTTTAGAGAGAAATAGTCGACGCGTTATAATTCCTGTAATAACTTGCGGCWGAATTTGAAAGGGGTTCCTTCGTTATTTTACCGTTCATGTCTTCCATAGAGAATGTCTTGATCTACTTCAAATAAGGTCTGTGTTTCGTGCAGGCTTAAACCACCTCGACGTTTTGATACCCGTGTAAATCTCACTAGGATAAGGTAACGTTTGTCAACATATCTTCATAAATCCACTCTACAATTTTTTTTTTTCTCGCTTATATTTAGCCAATATTGATCAGAGTTACCTTGTCCTATGGATATCTACACAGTTATAAAATTGGCACGGTGATGTAAGCCTACACGAAACACAGACCTTATTTTAAGTGAATCTAAAAATATCCTATGGAATAAATGAAGGAACCGCTTTTCAGATTTTGCTAGAAGGTGTCATGGGAATTATGACTCGCACTTTGGTTGTCAATTCTTACCATGCCCATTATTAAAATAGGATTTCCTGCATATAGAAATTAAAGTTTTTGTTTTCAACATTKATCACAGGTAACTTAAACTCTATTTTTATTCAAACAGTTGAGYGTATTTGTCTCCTAAGCAGACTCTTCAGTATCATTGTCACTTCAGAGCTYMGTGCYRGTGTGTGTATTTATGTATTATATTAAGTTAAAATAAAAGTGTTCATTGTTCATTCAGTATTGTTGCAATTGTCATTATTACAAAAATGTGTGTGTGTGTGTATGATATATATATATATTATTATTATATWTTTTTTTAAATAAAATCGGCCAATTAATCGGTATCGGCTTTTTTTGTCCTCCAATAATCGGTATCGGTATCGGCATTGAAAAATCATAAATCGGTCGATCTCTAGTGTACACACCCACGAGACAGCCAGTATCACATTTTCACTAACAGTTCAGCAGCAGCCCAACTGTTTTATGTCCCCCATCATCAAAAATAACTAGCTAGCCAGCCAGCCAGCCAGCCAGCAAGCCAGAAAATTGCAAAAAGAAGGTAAGTTGACAGCGAAGGCAGGGAATTTCACGACAGTTGGGAGATCGAGTACTTGTTTGTGGACCATCGTTTGCCAAAAGACTGTGGCCGTAATGAAAGAATTTAACATAAGGTGCAATTATGGGACAAAACACTGTGACTTGAATAGACATCAGAGGCTACAGAAACTGGCAGAGTTAAATAAGGGCCTTGTACAACAGCAGACTATGTTTTTAAAGCCAAAATCACAGAGTGATGCAGCTGTAAAGGCCAGATTCTACCTAGAATGAAATAGCTAAATCAGGCCGACCATACACCAAAGGTGATTTTATGACGCAGTGCATGGATAAAGTTTACAAAGTAGTGTGCCCAGAAAAAACGCAAGCATCTGCAAATGTCAGCCTTAGGAGAAATACAGTGGCAGATTGCGTGGATGAGCTAGCCACCGATCTACAAGAGCAGCTCGCTGAAAAAGCTAAATACTTTGTAGCTTGCTCACTTGCTGTTGACGAGAGCATGGTTGCTACAGACACTGCTCAGAATGTCAATTCTCATGCCTGGGAGGGATTCGTTAGTGAAGAGCTCTTGGGTGTTAAATCAATGCATGGCACGACCATAGGAAATAATTTTTCAATAAATTGAGAAATGTGTAAATGAATAAGTTACAATYGGACAAACTTACTGGACTGACAACAGATGTGGAACCTTATATGTGCGGTGGGAGGAGCGGATTGATTGGGACGATGCGAGAGAAGATGCAGGAGGAGAATTGCCCCGACGAGCTGACAACATATTACTGTATTATACATCAGGAGGCACTTTGTGGTGAAGTACTAAGGATGGAACTGTAACTAAAACAGTAAACTTCATCAGGGCTAAGGGCTTGAACCACCATCAGTTTCAGTCATTTCTTGACGAGGTTCATTCAGAACATCAAGATGTGCCCTACCACACAGAGGTGCATTGGCCAAGTTGGGGCAAAGTGCTGAAGAGATTGTTTGAGCTGTGTGAGGAAATCTGTTGTTTCATGGAGAACAAGGGGAAAAACATCACTGAGCTCCTATCCAGCCACCAAAACAGCTCTCAAACCACAGCAACAGCAGATGTTTCTAATAAGAAAACAGTGCTGGGTGTGTCTCTCTGTGGGTGTGTGTGTGTGTGTACGTGTGGAGTTCAAAGACTCAGAAGGAACGCTATAATCCCATCCTCCTGTCTGTCTGTGACCCTTCCAATCTCACACAGCGCTAATTCAGTAGACCCCTAGCGTCCCCAGTCAACATTAAACACATCACTCCTCTCAAGTCTCACACACTCATTTCCACACAAATCTTTCCAATTTTATCACTCTGAGAAGGATAAAATACCTGTTTCTGTGGGTGATTACAACACATATTAAAGGCTTGATTAATAATGGTTCCGCAAGGCCTGGGATTTATAGTTACGGGAAAAAACATGGCTGTGCTACTACGACCAAATGAATGTGAGAAAAACCAGGCTAGAAGTGGATGAGGCCAAAGATGCTTAACAGTTATGCTAGCAAGTGAGTTACGTTAGTATTTGATGTTAATCGTAGTCCTACACAAGGTAAAACACATGGTGTGGATATAATTACTTTTAAAAGTTGTATTATATTCGATGTAAAAAAAAGAAATACTATAACTGAAATGTACCATCAAAAGATAGCGGCGCCAAAACGGAGCCTTGCGGCACACCCCATTAAAGTCTGTATGGTTCAATATGCAAAGAACGATTTCTCATACAGCATGGATGTTAGTTGTAATTTGGAAATATGTAGTAAGATAAATGAACATCACTCACTGTTCTAGGTGGTGGCAAGTCTGGAAGACTCTTCTGTGGGGCAGGGACATGTTTTCCTGCTCTCCCATTGGCCAGGGCATCTGGTGTGTTGTCTGGTCATTTTGACACAAAGGAAGGACATTAGATGAAAATCAACAATGGCCATCAAAAGGAAGATAGGCACTATTCTTCTTTGCATTTGTGAAATGACTAAGACAATCATAATATTAATATAAAGGGTAAAAACAACACGTATCAGCCTTTTGTAAGGCCTTAATCTTTTTCAATAGGTCGTAAAGGACTTTACTTTATAAATGGGATTGTCTTCGCCTTAGTAACAATTTATATTGAACTATATAACCTTCCTTCTTAAACACCAATGTGTAGCATACACCTGGGTGATGCATGCCGGTTACATTAGCCTTCTAGCCAAAATAACAATGTTAACATTTTGCCTCACATTTGCCTAATAGTTATTTGCCTATTTCTCTGTTCATTATGACAGTGGGTCCTTGTCTTTAAGCTACTGTATGCACATGCCATAACAGCAGTCTTCCCCTCTCGGCAGACATTCCACCTCTCAGCATGTAGACATCTGGGTTGCCATAGGAACCCAAGCAGAGTGCTTTATACTAGACAACTCTAGTCGTAAATTCACAGGAGCCACTGAAAGTTACAGAAATTACATTCAAACAACTCTGCAGAGCTCACAAATTCAATACATCTGGCGGTTATCACTAAATCACCACGATGTTGACATAAACACATTCAAACCGACATATTGAGTTTCACAACAGTTGGTTGAAAGAAAGGCTTTCTGTCTAGCCATGTGGGTACATGAGATGCAAGTTAGACAAGACACCCAACATGACAGGTATTCCCTTTTGTGTCCTTCAAAAAAAAGGATCTCAATGTTTCTATACATATGCAGTCTTTAGTCTATGTTATAATAAACACCCTTCCCAAGAAAATGGTCTAGATGCATGACAAGGGGACTGCATCTTTTTGATCTGAGAACACCCTTGTACTTGGGATGGCTGTAAAAGAAAGCCTGTGGCTTTACTGGCCTTCAGTGGGGTAGATGTGTGTTAAGTCTAGTGTTCGGTCTGCTCATTATTTATCACAGTCCAAACAAAATGGCTGGCCTCAGGTGGTGGGTTTGAGAAAGGGGATAGAGAGAGAACTACTGAGAAATGCACAGGAAACGAGTGTGTGTGTGTGGGGGAATGGTGTGGAAAGGGTGTTTTCTGGGTTATTATTATTATTATTATTATTCTGGGTTTTCACAGCGAAACTTGGTTTATTGATTGACATGAAGCAATTTTATTCTATGTGACTCTTATTTGTGAGGGACTGTGACTTGAGTTAAAGCCAGACCTGGGTTCAAATACGTAGGTCGAATACCAAAAGTGCAAAATTCAAGCTAAATTAAGTGCACCTCAAATATTGGATTATGAAAGTATGTAAAGCCTCAATAATACTAATTTACAATGTATGAACCAAACAAGTAGAGTGCTACACCATCAAGCAGGTTCCACCTTGTAGGAAACGACCTTTGAACTCTCACCTCTGTCAGCTTTGTCCTGACCCTGCCCAGTCACAATGACTTTGTTCATGTAGATGTACTCCTCATCACCACCACCACCACCACCTGAAACATAGCAGTTGAGAGAAAACAGTAAAATCAATCATGAGAAATATACTTCATTATGAATGCTGCTGATACAACCTACTTCAGAATTAAGTTTTGAATGAACAGAAGAATCATGATATGATACTGTACATTGTGGCAGCCCAGGGAAGTCAGAGGTGAAACTCTAAATAAAATAAGATTCACAACAAAGTTTTAATCAATGAATGAGATTAATAAATTACTATTGAGATTAATACACTGATAGTCTATCAACATTTCTACTATATAACAACATTCCAAAATTCACACTGAACAAAGATACATTCTAGTGAGATCAAAACCTATGGATAAACCGAGATAAAAAAAAGGTTATTATTCCCATGGTGCATTTATCAGACATGAGTCAGAACGTTCTCCTCTTTTTGAAGGTTGTAAAGATCATAGGTCTGACTTACACTTTCAGATCCTACTATATCTGTTTGGATCAAGGGTTACACATCATGTAAAGACTACACTATGGCCCTGTACACACTCAAGTTGTACAATTGAAGTACGACAGATTTGGCAAAAATGGTGTGATTACAACGGATAGTTTTTCTGCACAAACAAATAACTACAAAAGTGTTGTGGAGGCACAGTACAACAGTTGTGGAAGTATTTCTGTATCAGAGAAATATTATCAATAGTATCACAAATAGGGCTGTTGCGGTGACTGTATTACCACCACACCGGCGGTCACGAGTCATGAAGGCAGTCAAATTCAACATGACCGTTTAGTACCACGGTAATTAGACTTCTCTGAGCTCTGATGCTGCTGCTGGTCATTAGTAGCCTACCAAACTTGCTAACGTCTTGACATCAATGCAAATGTATTCAAAAATCTAATCAAACACCATTCGAGAGCCCAATGAGCTCATGATGCGCAACATTTCTATAGGCTATGCAATTGTGGGAGAAAACAGAGTGATGGCCTCTATTAAAAAGAGGAGGATCCAATCAGCTTTCTATTGGCTAGGCCTACTATATTTATTTCTCAACTTTCCTAATATTAAGCACATTGCTTATATTTACAACAGGAGAACAGCCTACCTGGCTGGCATGAAAATAAACTCTGGGGAAAAGCGTCCTCCATTCGCTATTTAAATGCATAGATGACATGTATTTTTTCCCGCTGCCCCTGTTTCAATACAGGTGCATGATAATGGTCAATTGTAAATCAAAACAAATTTCACACATATGTTATTTAGTAAATGGAAAGACAAGATTAAATCAATAATAGTCTGATGGGTGACAGTATTATCGTATCACTTGTGAATGACATAGTAACACTTGCGAATGATGCCCAGCATAAGAAACAATGCCTTTTAGTTGGAATCATAGTCACACACCTCATGTAGCCTAGCCCATAGGCCTATATGTTTTAATAAGGTTTGTATCACAACTAAAGTGGCCAAATAACTTCTTAAAATTAAGCACATTCATCTACTTTACAAGGGATGTAGAGCCTAACTGCAGCGCGTGAGTTTCTAGTTTGGGGAAGATCACTATAAAATGCACCTTTATAATAAAAGCATTACATGCATAATTGCATTTGCGATCACTTTTGATAATGGTGTTTTCCTCTAATGGAATATTCGTGCTTATAGCCTACTACCATGTGTGCATTGCTGCGCTTATAATGTGAAGAAATAGCCTAATAGTTTATCAACATTTTAAGCTAAACTTTCTGATCTGTTTTTTTGATGCTAGTGGTTGTATTCATTTGGGATCTATCGCATCCCACAACTGTCCCAGACTATGTTTGTAGAAAAAAAATTCTCGCACAGAATAGAACAGGTCAACTTTTGTACWATGGGGGATAGTAGATTAACATAGGCTAGTGCTTTTGCTGTTCGTTAGGCCTAAACATCTTGTTTGCTGACAAAAAATAAATGTGGACAGTTCTTCCAATATCTTCAATATGCATCTTGGAATTGAATAAGGACACGCGCAGTTGCGTCGCCGATGTGTCTGTCTTAACTTGTAGCCTGTGAGAGACGCTTCGGATTGCGCAGAACACTCAGGGAGAAGGGCACAACACGCCTGGATTTTTTTAGGGTGTATTACAGCCACAAAGGGGATGCCGCCATGAAATTCGAGGCATTATCAAATGNATGGGGGATAGTAGATTAACATAGGCTAGTGCTTTTGCTGTTCGTTAGGCCTAAACATCTTGTTTGCTGACAAAAAATAAATGTGGACAGTTCTTCCAATATCTTCAATATGCATCTTGGAATTGAATAAGGACACGCGCAGTTGCGTCGCCGATGTGTCTGTCTTAACTTGTAGCCTGTGAGAGACGCTTCGGATTGCGCAGAACACTCAGGGAGAAGGGCACAACACGCCTGGATTTTTTTAGGGTGTATTACAGCCACAAAGGGGATGCCGCCATGAAATTCGAGGCATTATCAAATGCTTGTCAAATTGTGAATGAGAGACTTTTGGAGTGTGTAAAACATGCGGGGAAAAAACTAAGCAGAGCTCATGCCTTTCAAGCGACTTTTTTCAAATCATCATTAGTCTCATCATGCAGCCTTAAAATGTATTAATTAGCCCAATGTTTGTAGAACAACTAAAGTTACATTAATAACTCTAAATTAAGCATATAAGAGAACCTATTTCTTTGTTAACCACTCAACACAGAATAGCCGCATCTGCGCACTCCCTCAAATCGTTTGGAGAAAATATTTATATTATTTGTTCAATTGTATTCTTCATACTATAAAATAATATAAAATAATGCCATGGAATTATAAGCAAATCTTGTCAGCTAAATGAACTAGTGTAGCCCACAGCTAGTGTAGCCCACAGCCATTTGACATTGCCACATCAGGACAACTCAAGAGTATACTATTATTTTCTTCTGAAATAGACTACATTTTCTTCAAATCATGCTTCTTTAGACCCGTCTAAAATAAATAATGTATTTATTGTGAATGTGTAGGCTATATTACATAGTCTACAAGCTATTTAAAAAAATCGAATAAATCTATGTGTGGAAGCCTGGAGATGCTAAATGTTTTTATGTTAATTAACGTTCAAATTACCATGAGACCAACAGTTATTTGCTTGACAATCACCAGCTGACAACATTTTGTGACCGCCACAGCCCTAATCACAATAAATGTGTCAAATGCATTGTACATCAGTTGTCAAATGCTTTGTACAACACAAGTGTCTGCGGGGGCTCTGAGGAGAAAGAGTCACATACAAAGTATACGATAAGAGTTTTTTGAGACGGGGAGTCAGTTTTGGCTACTGCAGTGTACACTCTGAGAAGAAAAGGAGCCTCGAAGAACCTTTTGGGATTCAAAATGGTGATGTCAATGTGGGTGAACCTTTTCGAATCAAAAAGGTTCCTCGAGGAACACATTTGTAAAGGTTCAAACAGGAACTTCTTTTGTGAGGGGAGAGGTTCAAATTTGAACCTTAATTGTAATATATTATTACTGTCATTGACATGATTATTATTTATATTATTATAGTAAAAGCATTACATTAGTATTTTAATATCATAATAACTATCAATAATATATTGTAACAAAATGGTGACTAATGTAATGGAATACTACTTTGCTCTTTAAATTCACATTATGTCAGCCTTTAACCTTAAAGTAGTATGTAGCTTGGTCTTGGTGGGATAGCTCTCTTCTATCCATTGCTTCCGTCTTTGATTGGTCGGCTTTGTGGAGGGGAGGAGCGTGGTTGGCAAAGCATTTGTTTATAGGAGTAGTGAATAAATATTTTTCTGTTGAATTTCTAGGGAAGTCAGTAGGCAGATAAATAGAGGTAGAAATAGGTCAATCATAGATCMTTCAATGATTGTAACCTTTAATGACTATACAACTGAACACATGAACAGGAATGACAATTACTCTCACGGATGGCCTAAAATAACTTCTTGAAAGCCATGCCCCCAATTAGCCACGCCTTCAGTCTTCTGATATATACATTATATACACTTTACTATAAATACACTTCAACTGCTAATAATAAGCCAGGAAATTACATTTAGAAATTCAATTTAGTTACAGTTAGACAAGCTACATCAGTCCTTGACTCCATTGCTGAGTCTGACAGGCAAATCCAACGGCGAAATGAATCCAAAATGCTCTGCACGCGCCAGCAAAAAGGTTCCTCCAGGAACCATTTGCTACATTGAACCATTAAAGGATACTACCAAATGTGCAAATATATAGTCATTGACTAGCAATGGTTCCTTGAGAAAGTCCAGGGTTCCTTGAGGATCTCCTGGGATCCTCGAGTCAACCTTAATTCTAAGAGTGTAGCCTGTTTTGTGAATGTTCTAGAAAATCAAATCAAATTGTACTTGTTACATGCGCCGAATACAACAGGTGTAGACCTTACAGTGAAATGCTTACTTACAAGTCCTTAACCAACAATGCAGTTAAGAAACATGTGTTAAGTAAAAACTAGATAAGTAACAAATAATTTAAGAGCAGCAGTAAAATAACAATAGCAAGGCTATATACAGGGGGTACCGGTACAGAGTCAATGTGCGAGGGTACCGGTTAGTCGAGGTAAATGAGGTAATATGTACATGTAGGTTGAGTTAAAGTAACTATGCGTAGATAATAAACAGAGAGTAGCAGCAGCGTAAAAGAGGGAGGCAATGCAAATAGTCTGAGTAGCCATTTGATTAGCTGTTCAGGAGTCTTCTGGCTTGGGGGTAGAAGCTGTTAAGAAGCCTTTTGGACCTAGACTTGGTGCCACTTGCCGTGCGGTAGCAGAGAGAACAGTCTATGACTAGGGTGGCTGGAGTCTTTGACCATTTTTAGGAACTTCCTCTGACACCGCCTGGTATAGAGGTCCTGGATGGCAGGAAGATTGGCTCCAGTAATGTACTGGGCCGTACGCACTACCCTCTGTAGTGCCTTGCGGTCAGAGGCCGAGCAGTTGCCACATCAGGCATTGATGGAACACGTCAGGATGCTCTCGATGGTGCAGTATAACTTTTTGAGGATCTGAGGACCCATGCCAAATTGTTTCAGTCTACTGAGGGGGAATAGGCTTTGTCGTGCCCTCTTCACAACTGTCTTGGTGTGTTTGGACANTAGGCAGATAAATAGAGGTAGAAATAGGTCAATCATAGATCTTTCAATGATTGTAACCTTTAATGACTATACAACTGAACACATGAACAGGAATGGTTACCTTCTTGTTCTTGGGCACAGGGACTATGATGGTCTGCTTGAAACATGTTTTTATTACAGACTCAGTCAGGGACAGATTGAAAATGTCAGTGAAGACACTTGCCAGTTGTTCAGCGCATGCTCAGTGTACACATCCTGGTAATCCCTCTGGCCATGCGGCCTTGTGAATGTTGAGCTGTTTAAAGGTCTTACTCACATAAGCTATGGCGAGTTGGTGATCACACAGTTGTCCAGAACAGCTGATGCTCTCATGCATGTTTCAGTATCACTTGCCTCGAAGCAAGCATAGAAGTAATTTAGCTSGTCTGGTAGGCTCATGTCACTGGGCAGCTTGCGGCTGTGCTTCCCTTTGTAGTCTGTAATAGTTTCCAAGCCCTGCCATATCCAATGAGCATCAGAGCCGGTGTAGTACGATTCAATCTTAGTCCTGTGTTGACTCTGCCTGTTTGATGGTTTGTCAGAGGGCATAGCGGGATTTCTTATACGCTTCCGGGTTAGAGTCCTGCTCCTTGAAATCGACAGCTCTACCCTTTAGCTCAGTGCGGATATTGCATGTAATCCATGGCTTCTGGTTGGGGTATGGACGTACAGTCACTGTGGGGACGACGCCATCGATGCACTTATTGATGAAGCCAGTGACTGATGCGGTGTACTCCTCAATGCTATCGGAAGAATCCCGGAACACATTCCAGTCTGTGCTAGCAAAACAGTCCTGTAGCTTAGCATTTGCTTCATCTGACTACTTTTTTATTGACCGAGTCACTGGTGCTCCCTGCTTTAGTTTCTGCTTGTAAGCAAGAATCAGGATAGAATTATGGTCAGATTTGCCAAACGGAGCCGAGGGAGAGCTTTGTACTCGTCTATGTGTGTGGAGTAAAGGTGGTCTGGAGTTTTTTTCTCTCTGGTTGCACATTTAACATGCTGGTAGAAATGAGGAAAAACGGATTTAAGGTTCCTTGCATTAAAGTCCTCGGCCACTAGGAGCGCCGCCTCTGGATGAGTGTTTTACTGTTTGCTTATGGCCGTATACAGCTCATTGAGGGCGGTCCTAGTGCCKGCATCGGTTTGTGGTGGTAAATAGACAGCTACGAAGAATATAGATGAAAACTCTTGGTAAATAGTGTGGTCTACAGCTTATTATGAGATACTCTACCTCAGGTGAGAGAAAAAACTTGAGACTTCTTTAGATTTCGTGCACCAGGTGTTGTTTCCAAATTTACACAGACCACCACCCCTTGTCTTCCCGGAGGCAGCTGTATGTTATTCAGGTCGTCGTTCAGCCACGACTCTGTGAAACACAAGATATTACAGTTTTTAATGTCCCGTTGGTAGGATATACGTGCTCGTAGTT
Organism: Salvelinus sp. IW2-2015; assembly: GCF_002910315.2. NCBI lineage: Eukaryota > Metazoa > Chordata > Actinopteri > Salmoniformes > Salmonidae > Salvelinus > Salvelinus sp. IW2-2015. The sequence goes on from NC_036858.1 coordinate 20,947,801, forward strand.
CATCCATTTCATTATCCAATGATTGTAAGTTGGCTAATAGGACCGATGGTAAAGGCAGGTAACCCCTCGCCGTCGGTTCCTTACAAGGCACCCAGACCTACGTCCCGATATCTCCATCTCTTTCTCCTGCGAATGACGGGGATGAGGGCCTTGTCGGGCGTCTGAAGTAAATCTTTCACGTTCGACTTGTGAAAGAAAAAATCTTCCAGTACGGTGTCGCTGCCCTGATACCTGGAAGCTCTTTTCGGTCATAAGAGACGGGTGCAGAAACATTTTGAAAAAATAAATAACGCAAAAAAAACACACAATATCACAATTGGTTAGGGGACCGTAAACGGCAGCCACTCCTCTGGCGCCATTATTATTAACTATTAGAACTGTTATGCTTGATGATTTTGACATCAGGATATTGGTTATTAATTAAAATATCTCAAATGTAATTCGTACTCAACCCGGTTAGTGAGTTGGGAAACAATTCTCATTTGCAATGATGATCTGGCCAAAATAACAAAAAACACATAAAAGAAAATACAAATGCACAAGTTTGGGTCATTATCCAGAGGATATCATATAAAAAGGGGATAATGAGTTAGCCATAGAACTATAATTATTAATGGCTAACAAGTTCAAAAACCACTTTGTTTATTTTCCCAGAATGATCCCATTCTCAAATATATATTTGACAATGATCTGACTGAGGCTGTACCAAGAGAGAGAATCACAGAGAAAAACCTAGGACTATGATTTTGGCGTAACCCCAGTAATACTCTAGTGACGGTCATTCCTTTTATATAAATATCAGGAGAGAAATATAACAGCAGCAGAATTAAACTATGTTTTCCTGGTACAGTGAAAACAGATTTGGAAGATGGAAATGAATGCTATTTATAAGCAGCTACTCAAAGGAAGTGAAAGTCCCAGGAGGATAAATGCAGCCTTGGAAAAATGATAGTTTGGAGCCAGGGGAGGAAGTAAGGAGAAGCCCAAGACCAGAACATGGAAACACACCACTGTGAGAGATACAAACTACTGAGGATAAAAAAACTATGGGTTACAGTATGAAACCCCGGTTCTCTGAAAGACATGAGGGAAACATCTCACTATGGGACACGCCCCTTCGTGTCCTATTTACTGAAACTTTATTCTAATCATGCCTAACAGACGCTTTGAGGGTGTGTGGTCCCGCGTGTATATATAGCACCCACAATGCCGTTGTTTCCTCATTTAACAAACTACCTCTTATACGAGTCGTGCAAGAGAGGCAATCTGGTAAAATGTCTCCCTAATCTCCTTCACAGAACCTGGATTACATACCATAACTCATAGTTCTCTAACAGTTGACTCGATTTGACATCTCACTATGGGACACTTGCAAAACACCCCGATTGCCATTAGCCCTTTTCCTGAGAAACCTGTGTTGGTGTACTTGCTAGTGAACCTGATCCATCCTACTCAGCTGACTGTGTGCACCAGGGATGGCGCAGTGACGCCCAGACAATAGAACCTCACAAAGGTGTGAGGGAAAGCCCAACTAGCCTGCACACACATTTCTGAGACTGAGATATCAGTGGCTCGACTAGGCTATTATGAGTCATGGAAATGACAAGGAATGAACGCGGCATTAGGACGTATCATAACCTTGGAGTAGTCGGGGGCAAACTGAGTGCATGAAGGTTGAACCGAGAGCACATGAAGGTCGCTAACACGCTTGGCATTGGCCAAGGCAAGCAACTGTCCATCTTATAAGATTTAGGATTCCCTAAATATAACAACAAACGAAAGGGGTGAGCCCCGATRGTCGTCTCACCTAATCCTACATGGCAGGCTGAGATTGCTGCCAAGTAGACCTTAACAGTGGCAGGGCTATCAGAATGAGGGCTAGATCATTTGCTTTCACTGTCCAGAGTGGGGGGAATCAGGCCCAAGGGAGGGAAGGCGTAGAGAAGATCGTCTGACCTCTAGTGAGTTAGCGTGAGGGATGTTGTGATCTCTCATTGCAAGGAACAGGCAATCCTTGTGGTCTACTGTCCTTCAGACGCTTGTTGAGGTGCCGTAAATCCTTAGGCTATGCTCAAACCCTACATCCCATCCCAAGAACTCCGTTCCGCCACCTCAGGTCTCTTGGCCCTCCCACCCTTACGATGGCCCACCCACCCCTACCCCCGCTCAGCTCAGTCAAAGCTCCTCCCTGCCCATCTTCCCAAAATATCTGAAACCTACCTCTGAAGAAGATCTTAAATAACTCTCACGGCGCTTGTCTTTTCCAATTAGCACTGACGTTTGCTGAAAAATACTTTGTTGAGGTAAAAAAAAAAATGTATACCAGCCATGTATACCAGTATCCCTGTTAACTGTATACCAGTTAACAGGGATACTAGCTAATTATCTGGCTGAGTGACGATAGATCGTSACTCAGTCGTGTGAGAAACTCGGCATCATGCAAGCGGTCAGACAAGTGAAACTTACGGTCAGTAAAGAAAACTTTAAGCTCGTCTCTCAATTTAAAAAAAAAGTGGCAATACTTTGCCCCTTGATAACCAGCGCACTTCGGTATGTTGTAAATGCGTTACATGGTTGCTGCCCATATCATTGCATAGTGCAGAAAAAACACAAGAGTTCACAAGCCTTGCTTTAACAAAGTTAACCATGTTCACTGTAATGTTCAAAACGTCTTTCAAGCTGTCAGGCATTCCTTTGGCAGCAAGAGCCTCTCGGTGGATGCTGCAGTGTACACAAGTGGTGTCGGGGGCAACGGCTTGCACGCACGTTACCACTCCACTATGTCTCCCTGTCATGGCTTTTGTGTCATAAGTACAGATACCAAAACATCTTGACTACCAAAGTCCATTTGATGTCACAAAGCTATCCAGAACTTTAAAAATATCCTCTCCTGTTGTCCTGGTTTCCAGTGGTGTACATAAGAGGATGTCTTGCTTAATTGACACCCCATAAATGTAACAGGCATACAGTGCCTTGCAAAAGTATTCATCCCCCTTGGCGTTTTTCCTATTTTGTTGCATTACAACCTGCCATTTAACTTCTAGTTGCACACAATCCCGGATCCGGGAGCACCCCCATCAGTAAAAAAGCTGACTAGCATAGCCTAGTATAGCGTCACAAGTAAATACTAGCATCTAAATATCATTAAATCACAAGTCCAAGACACCAGATGAAAGATACACATCTTGTGAATCCAGCCATCATTTCTGATTTTTAAAATGTTTTACAGGGAAGACACAATATGTAAATCTATTACCTAACCACGATAGCAAAAGACACAACTTTTTTTTCCCTCCACCATTTTTTCCTGCATAGGTAGCTATCACAATTTCGACCAAAAAAAAATATAAATAGCCACTAACCAAGAAACAACTTCATCAGATGACAGTCTGATAACATATTTATTGTGTAGCATATGTTTTGTTCGAAAAATTTGCATATTTCAGGTATAAATCATAGTTTACCATTGCAGCCACCATCACAACTCTCACCAAAGCAACTAGAATAACTACAGAGACCAACGTGAATTACCTAAATACTCATCATAAAACATTTATGAAAAATACACAGCGTACAGCAAATGAAAGACAAAGATATTGTGAATCCACACAATATTTCAGATTTTTTAAGTGTTTTACAGCGAAAACACAATATAGCATTATATTAGCTTACTACAATAGCGAACCACACAACAGCATTGATTCAAGCCAACAATAGCGATAACGAATAAACCAGCAAAAGAATATAATTTTTCACTAACCTTCTCAAACTTCTTCAGATGACAGTCCTATATATCATATTACACAATACATATAGAGTTTGTTCGAAAATGTGCATATTTAGCGGCACAAATCGTGGTTATACAATGAGAAAAGTAGCCAAGCTGCCAACAATATTTCAGAAGAAATCTTGGGAGAGGCACCTAATCTAATCAGTAACTAATCATAAACTTGACTAAAAAATACAGGTTGGACAGCAAATGAAAAGATACTTAGTTCTTAATGCAACCGCTGTGTTAGATTTTAAAATTAACGTTACTACGACATACACGTGCGTTAAAGCACAGACCGCATCGAAATCAATGGCCGAATAGGAGTTTTACATTTTTCAACAGAACAACGAATTAACATCATAAATAGTTCTTACTTTTTGATGAGCTTCCATCAGAATCTTGGGCAAGTTGTCCTTTGTCCAAAAGAATCGTTGCTCGGTTGTAGATTGTCGCCTTCAACTTTGGAATTAGCTGTAAACATTAGCCATGTGGCGAAGACGTGCCCAACTCACTATTGCGCAGCACAAAGAAAATTTCGAAAATAGCAATATACTCACATAAACTGAAATAACTCGGTTTAAAATAACTACGTTATGATGTTTCTAACACCTATATCGAATAAAATCAGAGCCGATATATCTAAGGGCTATAATGGGAGCTTTCTAGAACGCCATTCTGAGGTCTGTCTTGCCATGGCGAACGAAGGAAAGAGAGGACATCACGTTCCGAGCCTATTTATAAGGCCTCAGATCTGCCTAGCAACTCCATTCCAATGCTCACTATTTGCTGACATCCAGGGGAAGGCGTATGCAGTGCATCTCAACCAATAGAAGACAGGCAAATTAATAAACCGACCTCAGAACAGCCTGCATGATTTCAGACTTCTCACTTCCTCACAGGAAAATTGCTCCAGCTCGAGTTCTGTTTAACTCACAGATATAATTCAAACGGTTTTAGAAACTAAAGAGTGTTTCTATCCAATAGTAATAATAATATGCATATTGTACGAGCAAGAATTGAGTACGAGGCAGTTTAATTGGGAACGAATTTTTTACAAAGTGCAAATAGCACCCCCTATTGACAAAAGGTTATTAAATAGATTTTTATTTGGAATTCATGTAATCGACATACACAAAATATTGCAAATTGGTGAAGAGAAATGAAAAAATAAAAAAGAAGCTTGTTCCAAAAAATTCTAAAAGATTTAAAACGGAAAAGTATGTATTCACCCCATTTGCTATATAGACCCTAAATAAGATCTGGTGCAAACAAACCTTCAAAAGTCACATAATTATAAATAAAGTCCACCTGTGTTGCAATCTTGTCACGACTTCGTCCAAAGTCGTTCCTCTCCTTGTTCAGGCGGCGTTCGGCATCACGTAAACGTTTTCTAGCCATCGCCGATCCACCATTCATTTTCCATGTTTTTGGTATCGTTTCCGCACACCTGGTTTACATTCCCTCATTACTTACGTGCATATAACCCTCTGTCCCCGCATGTCTGTGTGTGGAATTGTTTGTAAAGCGTTTGTGCACTTCAACTGGTTTGCCAGGGTTATTTCAACCCGTAATTTGATGTTCTGGGTGCAGTGGGTTTGCTCATTAAACTGCTCCGGTTGTTACCCAGTTCTGCTCTCCTGCACCGACTTCCCTGCAGCCAGTTACGCACCTCTTACAAATCTAAGTGTCACATGATCTCCGATCTCAAGTTTACATACACCTTAGCCAAATACATTTTAACTCAGTTTCACAATCCTGACATTTATCTCTAGTAAAAATGCCCTGTCTTAGGTTAGGAGGATCACACTTTATTTTAGGAATGTGAAAGGTCAGAATAATAGTAGTAGAATGATTTATTTCAGCTTTTATTTCTTTCATCAATCCCAGTGTGTCAGAAGTTTACATACACTCAATTAGTATTTGTAGCATTGCCTTTAAATTGTTTAACTGGGCAAACGTTTCGGGTAGCCTTCCACAAGCTTCCCACAAAAAGTGTGGTGAATTTGGCCCATTCCTCCTGACAGAGCTGGTGTAACTGAGTCAGGTTTGTAGGCCTTCTTGCTCGCACACGCTTTTTCAGTTCTGCCCACAAATCTTCTATAGGATTGAGGTCAGGGCTTTGTGATGGCCACTCCAATACCTTGACTTTGTTGTTCTTAAGCCATTTTGCCACAACTTTGGAAGTATGCTTGGGGTTATTGGTCATTTGGAAGACCCATTTGCGACCAAGCTTTAACTTCCTGACTGATGTCTTGAGATGTTGCTTCAATATATCCACATAATTTTCTTTCCTCATGATGCCATCTATTTTGTGAAGTGCACCAGTTCATCCTGCAGCAAAGCACCCCCACAACATGATGCTGCCATCCCCGTGCTTCACAGTCGGGATGGTGTTCTTCGGCTTGCATGCCTCCCCATTTTTCCTCTAACCATGACAATGGTCATTATGGCCAAACAGTTCTATTTTTGTTTCATCAGACCAGAGGACTTCTCAAAAAAGTACGATCTTGTCCCCATGTGCAGTTGCAAACCGTAGTCTGGCTTTGTTATGGCAGTTTTAGAGCAGTGTCTTCTTCCTTGCTGAGCGGCCTTTCAAGTAATGTCGATATAGGACTCGTTTTACTGTAGATATAGATACTTTTATACCTGTTTCCTCCAGCATCTTCACAAGGTCCTTTGCTGTTGTTCTGGGATTGACTTGCACTTTTCGCACCAAAGTACATTAATCTCTAGTAGACATAACGCGGCTCCTTCCTGAGTGGTATGACGGCTGCGTGGTCCAATGGTGTTTATACTTGCATACTATTGTGTGTACAGATGAACGTGGTACCTTCAGGCGTTTGGAAATTGCTCCCAAGGATGAACCAGACTTGTGGAGGTCTACCATTTATTTTCTGAGGTCTTGGCTGATTTCTTTTGATTTTCCCATGATGTCAAGCAAAGAGGCACTGAGTTGGTAGGCCTTGAAGGCCTTGAAATGCATCCACGGGTACACCTCCAATTGACTCAAATGATGTCAATTGGCCTATCAGAAGCTTCTAAAGCCATGACATAATTTTCTAGAATTTTCCAAGCTGTTTAAAGGCACAGTCAACTTAGTGTATGTAATCTTCTSACCCACTGGAATTGTGATACAGTGAATTATAAGTGAAATAATCTGCCCGTAAACAATTGTTGGAAAAATGACTTGCGTCATGCACAAAGTAGATGTCCTAACCGACGTGCCAAAACTATAGTTTGTTAACAAGAAATTTGTGGAGTGGTTGAAAAATGAGTTTTAATTACTCCTACCTAAGTGTATGTACACTTCCAACTTCAACTGTATATACCTGTTCTGAAAGGCCCCAGAGTCTGCAACACCACTAAGCAAGAATGGGCACCACCAAGCAAGCGGCACCATGAAGACCAAGGGGCTCTCCAAACAGGTCAAGGACAAAGTTGTGGAGAAGTACAGATCAGGTTTGGGTTATAAAAAAATATCAGAAACTTTGAACATCCCACAGAGCACCATTAAATCCATTATTAAAAAAATGTAAAGAATATGGCACCACAACAAACCTGACCAGATAGGGCTGCCCACCAAAACTCACGGACCAGGCAAGGAGGGCATTAATCAGAGAGGCAACAAAGAGACCAAAGATAACCCTAAAGGAGCTGCAAAGCTCCACAGCGGAGATTGGAGTATCTGTCCATGGAACCACCTTAAGCCGTACACTCCAGAGCTGGGCTTTACGGAAGAGTGGCCAGAAAAAAGCCATTGCTTAAAGAAAAAAATAAGTGTTGGTGTTCGCCTAAAGGCATGTGGGAGACTCCACTAACATATGGAAGAAGGTACTCTTGAGGAAAACCTGTTTCAGTCTTCCAGAGATTTGAGACTGGGACAGAGGTTCACCTTACAGCAGGACAATGACCCTAAGCATACTGCTAAAGCAACACTCAAGTGGTTTAAGGGGAAACATTTAAATGTCTTGGAATGGCCTAGTCAAAGCCCAGACCTCAATCCAGTTCAGAATCTGTGGTATGACTTAAAGATTGCTGTACACTAGCAGAACCCATCCAACTTGAAGGAGTTGAAGCAGTTATGCCTTGAGGAAAGGGCAAAAATCCCAGTGACTAGATGTGCCAAGCTTATAGAGACATACCCCAAGAGACTTGCAGCTGTAATTGCTGCAAAAGGTGAGTCTACAAAGTATTGACTTTGGGGGGGGGGGTGAATAGTTATGCACGCTCAAGTTCCGTTTTTTTGTCTTATTTCTTGTTTGTTTCACAATAAAAAATATTTTGCATCTTCAAAGTGATAGGCATGTTGTTTAAATCAAATGATACAACCCCCCCCAAAATCTATTTTAATTCTAGGTTGTAAGGCAACAAAATAGGAAAAATGCCAAGGGGGGTGAATACTTTCGCAAGCCACTGTACACCAGGAACTGTGCCAGGCCCGACACGTCTGTTGACCCATCCAGCTGTAATGCAAAGAATTCACTGGCTTGTATACGAAGCAGTAATTGTTTAAAAACATCTCCTGCCATGTCATTGATGCATTGTGAAACAGTGTCATTGTCTATATAGTTTTTTTGGCCTTTCCCCCAGCATTGTTCCAGCCATATCCGCGGCAGCAGGAAGAATTAAGTCCTCCACAATAATTCCTGTCTCTTATACACATCTAGATGTGTATAAGAGACCTCCACAATAGTATGGGGCTTAATCAAATCAAAACAAAATTATTTCTAAAGCCCTTCTTACATCAGCTGATATCTCAAAGTGCTGTACAGAAACCCAGCCTAAAACCCCAAACAGCAAGCAATGCAGGTGTAGAAGCACGGTGGCTAGATAAAAACTCCCTAAAAAGGCCAGAACCTAGGAAGAAACCTAGAGAGGAACCAGGKTATGAGGGGTGGCCAGTCCTCTTCTGGCTGTGCCGGGTGGAGATTATAACAGAACATGGCCAAGATGTTCAAATGTTCATAYATGACCAGCAGGGTCAAATAATAATAATCACAGTGGTTGTCGAGGGTGCAACAGGTCAGAACCTCAGGAGTAAATGTCAGTTGGCTTTTCATAGCCGATCATTCAGAGTATCTCTACCGCTCCTGCTGTCTCTAGAGAGTTGAAAACAGCAGGTCTGGGACAGGTAGCACGTCCGGTGAAAAGGTCAGGGTTCCATAGCCGCAGGCAGAACAGTTGAAACTGGAGCAGCAGCACGGCTTAACTGTCCTAGCCACTCAGTAGCTCACTATATAAGACGCTCCTAGCCCCTTCTTATTAATCTGTTGCTTTTATACATGTCTTACTACTCGAAAGTCATCTTAATTCTCGCTCAAAAACACCCGTGGCTTATTTTTCAAATTGGCATGTTTTGTTTCTCAATGTCTGCACAAGAGTGAAGGTTTCATCAAGTTGTGAGATAGTACTTTTGCACATATAACACACTGTGGCTGAGGAAAGGCACTACTCCCAATATAAGTGAACCCCAAATCAATGTAGTTCTCATCATATTTGCACCTCTTCGATGGTCCATCATCCCTGTCGGTTGTTCGGTGCTTTCCCGGGTAAGGGAGCAGTAGCTCTTCGGCTGCATCAGATTCACAACTGTCAGTGTCCATGCTAGCTGGGCTAACAACAAATGTAGAATTACTGATGCTAGCATTGGATGTGCTCATGGAAGCAGAACAACTTGTGTCGTCGAAAGGTGCAGGTGTAGTACTGCTGGTAGTAGCAGTACCACCAGTAGAGCTGGTATGTGTCTCTATGGACGCGGGCCTTACTAAATGGACAGTTTTTTTTATACAAATATATATATATTTTTATGTGGATCACATTTTTATTTGGCGTACCCCCGACGGCACCTGGTTTGGGAATGCCTGATTTAGACAAATCAGGATTTCGCAGGGGTGGGCATCTTTCGAATTTTGGAAGGGGAGGGGTTAATTTGGCCGATAGACTACCGAGAGGATTTCAGGGGAGGCGGTGTGGTCTTCGCAACTTGCACTAGGCCAAAAATCTCAACAATCCCCCAGAACCAAATCCAGTAAATCACGTGACAATCTGGTTCTGGGTTTCGAGATTAGCAGGAGACCCCCTAGCAAACATTACCCCATTGGCCCCATGTGGGTATTCAGTGGGCATGGGCTAGCCTACACCAGCCCAACACAGGTGAGCCTACACCAGCCCAACACCGGCTCGCCAACACCAAGCCCACACCAACCCAACACGGGCTAGCCATTCACAAATTGTGGGCAAGCTAGTTAAAGTGCCTCCTAAAGACACGATTGACATCTGGAAAAGAAGGTAAAAAATATTTTTTAAATGTATGATTGTGATTTTTCTTGCTCTTACTTCATAATATTGCCTAATATTCATAATCTTCTAACTCATGATATATGGCTGGCTTGGTAGTGGCTTGTGTGAATATTTTAGTATATGGTGGTTAGCTAGAGTCTAGAGTACAGTGTTCAGTGCTTAATTTGTAAATCGGGAGGTGCTGAAACAAAAAGTGGGCGCAAGAAGGGAGTGACCTGGGGAGCTTTGAGGTAATAAAGCATTGCATGCATGTTATTGCATTTGAATAATGACATAGAGCAGTAGAGTAGAAGAGCTTACAGAAGTTGCATACATTGGGAAATCTTTCAGTAGCCTAGGGTCCGGGAAATATGTCTTTTTTTTGTCTACATCATTTTACCTTCACTTTTTTTATACCGCACAAATGATAAAAATACCGAGCTACTTTAACACTGACAAACTGAGAATCTGAGATCCATAAAAAAGACCTCATCTTGAATCCATCAATAGCCTAGGCCTAGGTGTGCGGAGACATATTATACAATATAAGGAGGACATTAAAGTCCTAAAAAAGCTTTCCAGTTTCACTGACACACCCAATGATGTGCGGCTCCGGCTGAAAAAAATAGGACTATGATCTGTCTGCTGCAGACTACCAAATAATAGTTTCAGCTTCCAGCAGGTCTATTTTTTGAAGGACTTATACAGGATACTAACCTCAAAATCAAAACCTTCATTCCAATTCAGATGGTCAGATGAAGCAGATGCTAAACTACAGGACTGTTTTGCTATCACAGACTGGAACAAGTTCCGGGATTCTTCCAATGGCATTGAGGAGTACACCACATCAGTCACTGGCTTAATCAATAAGTGCATCGAGGACGTCGTCCCCACAGTGACTGTACGTACATACCCCAACCAGAAGCCATGGATTACAGGCAACATTCGCACTGAGCAAAAGGGTAGAGCTGCCGCTTTAAAGGTGCGGGACTCTAACCCGGAAGCTTATAAGAAATCCTGCTATGCCCTGAGACGAACCATCAAACAGGCAAAGCGTCAATACAGGACTAAGATTGAATCATACTACACCGGCTCTGACGCTCGTCTTATGTGGCAGGGCTTGCAAACTATTACAAACTACAAAGGGAAGCACAGCCGCGAGCTGCCCAGTGACACGAGCATACCAGACGAGCTAAATCACTTCTATGCTCGCTTCGAGGCAAGCAACACTGAGGCATGCATGAGACCATCAGCTGTTCCGGACGACTGTGTGATTACGCTCTACATAGCCGACGTGAGTAAGACATTTAAACAGGTCAACATTCACAAGTCTGAGGGCCAGATGAATTACCAGGACGTGTGCTCCGGGAATGTGCTAACCAACTGGAAGGTGACATTTTCTACATGTCCCTGATTGAGTCTGTAATACCAACATGTTTCAAGCAGACCACCATAGTCCCTGTGCCCAAGAACATGAAGGTAACCTGCTTAAATGACTACAGACCCGTAGCACTCATGGCCGTAGCCATGAAGTGCCTGGAAAGGCTGGTAATGGCTCACATCAACATCATTATCCCAGAAACCCTAGACCCACTCCAATTTGCATACTGCCCAAACAGATCCACAGATGATGCAATCTCTATTGCACTCCACACTGCCCTTTCCCACCTGGAAAAAAGGAACACCTACGTGAGAATGCTATTCATTGACTACAGCTCAGCCTTCAACACCATAGTACCCTCAAAGATCATCACTAAGCTAAGGATCCTGGGACTAAACACCTCCCTCTGCAACTGGATCTTGGACTTTGACGGGCTGCCCCAAGTGGTGAGGGTAGGTAGCAACACATCTGCCACGCTGATCCTCAATACTGGAGCCCCTCAGGGGTGCGTGCTCAGTCCCCTCCTGTACTCCCGGTTCACCCACGACTGCATGGCCAGGCACGACTCCAACACCATCATTAAGTTTCCAGACGACACAACAGTGCCAGATCACCGATAACGACGAGACAGCCTATAGGGAGGAGGTCAGAGACCTGGCCCGGGTGGTGCCAGAATAACAACCTATCCCTCAACGTAACCAAGACTAACGAGATGWTTGTGGACTACAGGAAAAGGAGGACCGAGCATGCCCCCATTCTCATCAACGGGGCTGTAGTGGAGCAGGTTGAGAGCTTCAAGTTCCTTGGTGTCCACATCACCAAAAAAATAGAATGGTCCAAACACACCAAGACAGTCGTGAAGAGGGCACAACAAAGCCTATTCCCCAGCAGCTGTAACATCAAGAGCAATTGTGAAGTGAGAGGTGTGAAAACTCTTTAGCCTAACAATTGCAAGAGTTTCACAGCCCCTCCCAATCCAAATGCAGAGGCTTTTGAAGCCCCCTCCATCTGTTCAGAGAAAATATCCTCCTCAGAATCCCCAAAATACAACAGCCATAGGACAACTTTGTTTGGACGTCGTAAAGGACCATTGGCCGACACTGAAAAGATATAGCTAAGATATAAAAGACGGACAAAGACTTGCTATCTACATTAGTTAGCTAGCTGGGATTTTCTACAAGGAATCTGCCTCCTGAAAAAAGCTCCTCTCAAGTGGGTGTGACACCTACTCCCGTTGCCTGCTGCACTGCTGCTTGGATTCCACCTGTCATTCTGTTCACCGACTGCCCTGGCCTGTCTCCCCCTGTCTGGTCTAGGTACCCCCGCCACACTCCCCTTTCTGTCCCGAGCTTTCGGTCGCCTCCAGCACACAAACTTACAATGGCTAGCCCCAAGTTGTTATATGGCTTGTTTACCCAACCGTGGGACAGTCTATGTTTGTTCATACACTCAAGACTCTGACTGTCTATTGGTTACATAGACTCTTGGCCTCCCATCCTACTCTAACCACCTCTCGCCAGGTTTGTATTCATGTTACCTGATGAAATTGCTGTGCAATATGATCTTGTTGCCATCTAATGCACATGCACATTTTATAAATCAACACTGCAGAGCTCTCCCTGTCCTCTGCCGTGCCCTGATTTGTATTACTACTGATTATATCTGGAAATGTACATGAACACCCTGGCCCATCTACTGTTGCTAGCCCCAATTCTGATTTATGCTCTGATATCTGCTTCACTGATTTCTGCTCTTGTAAAAGCCTGGATTTCTTAACGTTAACACTAGAAGCTTATTACCTAAAATGCATCAATTGAAAGTGTGGGTTCACAGCTCCAATCCAGATGTGTTGGTCATTACTGAGACGTGGTTAAGAAAGAATGTTTTGAACACTGATGTTAACCTTTCTGGTTATAACCTTTTTTGGCAAGACAGATCTTCCAAAGTAGGTGAAGTTGCAATCTTTACAAAGGAACACCTTCAGTGCTCGGTTGTCTCCACCGAGTCTGTCCCCAAACAATTTGATTTGCTGGTTTTACACATTCAACTTTCAAATAACTCTTTGTTGACTGTTGCTGAGTGTTATCAGCCACCCTAAATGCCCTAGCTCTCCTGGTCCCTTACACTAAGTCTGAATTTGTCCTGCTAGGTGACCTAAACTGGGACATGCTTAAACCACCTGGCCAATTCCTAAAGCAATGGGACTCCCTAAATCTTTCTCAGATTATTACCAATCTCACAAGGTATGACTCCAAACACCCAGAAAAGGCTACTCTCCTTGATGTTATCCTTACAAATAATCCTGATAGGTATCAGTCTGGTGTTTTCTGTAATGACCTAAGTGATCACTGTTTTACAACCTATGTTCGTAAAGGCTGCTCAATGAAACAATCTGTCCTGACTTGTCCTAGACGTTTTCTAAAAAACTTTAATGAGCAAGCCTTCCTTTATGATCTGGCCTCTGTAAATTGGTTTAGAATCAGATTAATCCCCTCTGTCGAAGATGCTTGGACCTTCTTTTTTGATATTTTCAGTGGTATCGTTAACAAATACATGCCCATAAAGAATTGAGAATTAAAAACAGGTTTAGTCCCTGGTTCAACCGTGATCTGGCAGAGTTACAACCCCTCAAGAATTCCATTTGGCAAATCACTCGACACACGAATACTCAGGCTGATTGGCTCTCATTCAGGCAAATTAGAAATAAGTGCACTCTGGAAGGCCAAAGTTAGTTACTTTAAGGAGCAGTACTCTCCTTATGGGTCTAACCCCAAGAKGTTCTGGAAAACAGTTAATGAACTGGAGAATAAACCCTCCTCACAGCTGCTCATGTCCCTTAACGTTGATGATGTGGTTGTTACTGACAAGGAGCACTTGGCTGATCTCTTTAATCACAAGTCAGGATTCCTATTTGACTCTGTCATGCCTCCTTGCCCGTCCAACATTTCCTCATCTCCCACCCCTTCTAATGGGACTATCCCCGATGCTCCTCCTTTTCCCGCTACAAAGTTTCTCCCTGCAGACGGTCACTGAGTCCGAGGTGCTAAAGGAGCTCCTTAAACTTGACCCCAAACAAAGCATCTGGTTCAGATGGTTTAGACCATTTCTTCTTTAAGGTTGCTGCCCCCATCATCGCCAAGCCTATCTCTGACCTTTTAAAGCGGTCTCTCCTCTCTGGGGAGGTTCCCATTACTTGGAAGGCAGCCACGGTGCATCCTTTACCTAAAGGGGGAGATGAAGCTGATCCTACTGTTATAGGCCAATTTCTATTTTGCCCTGTTTATCAAAAGTGTTGGAAAAACTTGTCAACTGACTGACTTTCTTGATGTCTATAGTATTCTCTCTGGTATGCAATCTGGTTTCCGCATAGGTTATAGATGTGTCACTGCAACCTTAAATGTCCTAAATGATGTCATTCTAAGCAATGTTGTGCTGCTATTTTTATTGACTTGGCCAAAGCTTTTGATAGGGTAGACCATTTCATTCTTGTGGGCCGGCTGAGTATTAGTGTCTCTGAAGGGTCTTCGGACTGATTTGCTTACTACCTCTCTCAAAGAGTGCAGTGTATAAAGTTAGAACATCTGCTGTCTCAGCCACTGCCTGTCACCAAGGGAGTACCCTAAGGCTCGATCCTAGGCCCCACGCTCTTCTCAATTTTCATCAACAACATAGCTCAAGCAGTAGGAAGCTCCCTCATCCATTGCATACTCCATGCACGTTGTGCATTCAGATCCACAGAACCAGACGCTCAGCTTGTGAACAGGCAAGGCAGGCAACTGCTTGTGGCACCAGGCCGTTAGAGGGCTCCTTGAGGGCTGACAAACTTTACTCCACAGCAATGTCTCAAAATGTGGCAACCGCAGTGACTGCAACCACCTCCCCATTAAACAGCCAATGGACGATTTGCAATGACATCTCAGTAGGAAACCTTCCTAAAGGGGCCCCATGAAGAGAGGGGAAACTAAAAACATTGTCAGTTTTGGACAGTGTTAGAAATATACATTGTCACGCCACGTGACAATGGCGTGCGCTAGTGTGACAGAGAGAAGCACATTTGAAGAGGCGAGGGTAAGAAGACCGTAAACAAACAAAGTACAGTCATCGAGCATTGCTTTCCCACTGTCGGCTACTCGAGTGGAAACACTTCTAACATGATGTGTCATTTACGGCGCCATCACCCGGCCGTATCCCTTGCAGGTGGAGCTGGAGCAAGGAGAGTCCACTCGTTAGCGAAAACACAACAATCTCTCGCTGTTGCCTTCTAACAACAATTTGAGACAAATTCTGAAAATCATAAAGAAATAACGAAAGGAGTGGGAGTATTCATAGCCAAAGATTTGCAGCCCTATCCTATTTGGTGGTTACTGACTCGGGATTTCGTCACCTGATTTTTTTATCGTGTTACAATGTCCCCTCCCGCACACATTTCAGCAGCAATGTAATTCCCAAACTCTATGAAACATCACGGAGAGAAATTGAAAACGAATTGACAGACACCCCATCTAACTCTCTCCACTGATAGTTGGACCTCCAGAGCAACTCAAAGCTACCTTACTGTGACGGTTAACTACGTACTGGATTGGGAGATGAAGAGCTACGTGTTGCAAACTCGTCCCCTGTATGAGAGTCATACAAGCACACACTCAGCCCTAGAATGAATGAATGATGTGACTGAGTGGAAGCTAGAGAGACCAAATATCACAATCTTAGCCACTACAGATTACGCACAAAACATTGTGAATGCCATCCATGAAGCTGATGGGTTTGGGCCCCACATTGGATATTTTGCACACATCCTGAACCTCGCAGCCAAGAGGGCAGTCTCTCTCAAGGCAGTGTCCCGCCTCCTGGGGAAGGTCAGGAAAAACTGGTGACTTTTTCCCACAAAGCAGAACAGCTCACCAAGATTTGACAGTCAAGCAAGAGATGCTAGATATACCAAAGCACAAATGAATCCATGATGTCACAACCCGTTGGAATACCATACATGACATGCTGGAACGTCATGTGGATCAGCAACCGGCCATCTACTCTGCAGTATTGGACAAGGCTGTGAAGAATTCGGTTAAAGACATAGCCATGCTGACTGGCAGTGAACTGAAGCTGGCTCATTCAGCTACCGAACCCCCTGAAAATAATGACAACTCTCATGAGCAGTGAAACAAGTCCCACCTCATCAATGATGRTCCCTCTAAAGACAATGATTCTCKAATCCATGGCACCAGGTCCTGAGGACAGTGCAACCATCAGGGAGGCCAAGGCAGCCATCATTCAGGACTTGGAGAGAAGATACACAGACAGGGATCTTCTAGACTACCGTCACAGAGCTACAGCCCTTGATCCAAGGTTTAAATTCTTGCCAGCCTGCTGCGACAGAGTCTACAAGGATCTCATCAAATAAATTGTGGAGCATGAACATCAGGAATTACCTTTTTTTTTTTTTTTTTCTTTTTTTTCATGATATTGTTTTTATCATGTGCTTTAAAATGTGATGAAAACATGATGTGCCTCAGTGTCCCGGGAACCTCTGTTGCAAGTGAGAGTTTTCTCCACTGCGGGGGACAATGTCAGTGCAAGCCGTTCTCGTCTTGCTTCAGCGAATGTTGACATGTTTATCTTTTTAAAGAAGAACCTCAACATAAAGGAATAGATATCTCATATAGGGTACCAACTTGATGTTGCAATTCAAGTTATTTTTACATTTAATATTGCCTATACAAGTGTGTACCACGTTTATTTAAACTAGAGAAGGCAAAGCACCTACAGGTTGTCAAAGCTAAGAAGCACTTTTAATTTGAATGTTTTTTTCCCCTTGATTTCATACACTTTTCTGAATGGAACGTTTTATTTGTCTATAGGCAAAATAAAGCGTTCATTGTTTAAAGGGAGATGTGTTTTTAGTTTTTTTCTTAAATATAAAGATACCGAAACCGTACCGTTACCGTGACACACAAACCGCGATACATACCGAACCATGGACCCACTGTACCGTTGCATCCCTAGTTGCTACCATGCTGTGTTTTCATGTGTTGCTGCCATGCTGTTGTCTTAGTTCTTTCTTTATGTAGTGTTATGGTGTCTCTCTTTGATGTGTGTTTTGTCCTATATATTTTTTATATTATACATTTTCTATCCCAGCCCCCGTCCCCACAGGAGGCCTTTTGCCTTCTGGTAGGCTGTCATTGTAAATAAGAATTTGGTCTTAACTGACTTGCCTAGTTAAATAAAGGTTCAAAATATATATAATTTAGCCACAGAGGATCAATAGCTTCTTTTAAAACATTGCCTAGCTGTGGATTTGTGTAGCCCAATAACAAAGGATAGCCTACAGTGGGGAATGCACTGTTAATCTGTCAGTGAACAGCATG
The DNA here is from genome assembly GCF_002910315.2 of Salvelinus sp. IW2-2015. NCBI lineage: Eukaryota > Metazoa > Chordata > Actinopteri > Salmoniformes > Salmonidae > Salvelinus > Salvelinus sp. IW2-2015. The sequence goes on from NC_036858.1 coordinate 20,965,601, forward strand.
CAGACAAAACAATATTTCTAATACAATCGCYTGCAAATGGCTCCTGCTGAAAAAAGAAGACCGTAATCTGTGTGCTATCGACATCCAATAGGCCAATTGCAAAGTAGGCTAAAACAATAGAGAGATAGGCTTTTGGCACTACTTTGTAAAACAATGTTTGCTCACAATTTATTTATTTAACCTTTATTTAACTAGGCAAGTCAGTTAAGAACAAATTCTTATTTTCAATGACGGCCTAGGAACAGTGGGTTAACTGTCTTCTTTTTTTTTTTTACCTTGTCAGCTCGGGGTTCGCTCTTGCAACCTTTCAGTTACTAGTCCAACGCTGTAACCACTAGGCTACCTTCCGCCCCTGCCGCCTCTACTCATGGTGTAGAATTATTCAAATTCTTTCTGAACTGACAGCAGTAAATCTATAACTTTGGCAAATGTATTTAAATTCACCAGGCTTTCCGCAGCTTTGATTCTATAAGGAAATAATTGAAATGCTGCTGCAAACCAGACCGAATATTGATGATGTAAATCAAGTGTTATGCTCCTGTGGCAGTAGCCTACTGTTGATATTTAAACTCGGTAGCTCGCTACACACATGACCAGTGACCACATCTCAGGCCATGCATGTTTGGAAACCCGGCCCACACAATCTCTGTACAGGGCGGACTGGGAAAAAGGCAACCCGGGCGCACGTGAGCTCTGTACAGGGCTAACCAACGGACAGGGTAAGGGGTGGCGAACTTGACGACATCACAACATCTTGGGGGCAGTGGGTTTAAAACAATGACAAAAACAGTACACGACAACAAATATTATACCACCACCCAAAAGGGCACTTGGTGAGTGGGAGGGCAAAGGGGCATGTGCTCGGCACAGATATAACCCTATCTGTGCACGTGCCTGGTMGGCAATACATACATACAATACATACATTATTTAACCTTTATGTAACTAGGCAAGTCAGTTAAGAACAAATTCTTATTTAAAATGACAGCCTAACCCAGCCAAACCCTAACGACGCTGGGCCTATTGTGCGATGCCCTATGGGACTCCCAATCACAGCTGGTTGTGATACAGCCTGGAATCGACCCAGGGTTTGTAGAGACGCCTCTAGCACTGAGATGCAGTGCCTTAGATCGCTGCGCCACTCAGGAGCCCAATATGGTCAGTACCATGAGCTTATGTTGGGTCCCAATAATGGCAGTTGATCTAAAGAGTAGAATTATTTTAGGCAAAGTTCTGGCTTTTCTTGGGGCCACCTACCTTGGGACCAATGTGGAGCCGATGAGCAAGGCGCATCGGCCCAATGTGGGAAACCTACATGGGGCCAATATATTTGCCCGCTTTGGACCCACCTCACGCCAATGTGGGCATGTTTGCTGGGCCATGTCAGATGTCCACTGGTTACACATACCGTTGGAGCATCTGTAGGACTGCAGCAGGTCAGACAGCAGGCCTTTCTGCACAGTGGCATTCCCACTCAGGTTTTCCCGATCCAGGATCAGGAGGAAGCGTTGCAGCTCCTCCAGGAGTTGATCCAGCACTAGAATAGGACACACAGAGAACAAACATTGTCAGTTTTGGACAGTGTTAGAAACTTAACTTATCTGTGAGTAAAGCCTAAAGAAGAAAAGGTGGGTGCTGCTACACATTGGCAGTCGGTAAGATGAGTTCCCCTCCCCATACAATGTAAAGTGCTCTGACCAACTGTTACTATTACTGTCTTGTTTCAAGTTGTGGTTCATTACTTTCTGCTACATGTGAACATAAGCAAGCATTTAAAGTTAAACAGGTTCTCACACACAAAATGCATATCAGACAATTAAACATTTTRGATTTACTTGCATGTGACAGAAAGCGAAAWTGTAGAAGGTCCCATCAGATAACATGACACACATTAGCCCTTTGCTAACCTCACAAGGTGGCAGTGATTACATCCTGGTACAACTTCTGCAGCCAATTAAAATCGTGGATTTAGTTGGACGTGCTCCAACACTTGTTCATGGAAGTGCCCTTAACATACCAACAGCACGTTCTGATCATCAGCAAAGCACCCCCAAAACATGATGCTGCCACCCCGTGCTTCACGGTTGGGATGGTCTTCTTCGGCTTGTAAGCCTCCCCCTTTTTCCTCTAAACATGACAATGGTCATTATGGCCAAACAATTCTATTTTTGTATTATCAGACCAGAGGACATTTCTCCAAAAAGTACAATCTTCGTCCCCATGTGCAATTGCAAACCGTAGTCTGGCTTTTTTATGGCGGTTTTGAAGCAATGACTTCTTCCTTGCTGAGCGGCCTTTCAGGTTATGTCGATATAGGACTCGTTTTACTGTGGATATAGATACTTTTGTACCCTTTTCCTCCAGCATCTTCACAAGGTCCTTTGCTGTTGTTCTGGGATTGATTTACACTTTTCGCACAAAAGTACATTAATCTCTAGGAGACAGAACGAGTCTTCTTCCTGAGCGGTATGACGGCTGCGTGGTCCCATGGTGTTTATACTTGTGTACTATTGTTTGTACAGGTGAACGTGGTACCTTCAGGCGTTTGGAAATTGCTCCCAAGGATGAACCAGACTTGTGGAGGTCTAAAAAAAAGAATCTGATGTCTTGGCTGATTTCTTTTGATTTTCCCATGATGTCAAGCAAAGAGGCACTGAGTTTGAAGGTAGGCCTTGATATAGATCCACAGGTACACCACCAATGGACTCAAATGATGTCAATTAGCCAATCAGAAGCTTCTAAAGTCATTACATKATTTTCTGGACTTTTCCAAGCTGTTTAAAACCACGTTCAACTTACTGTATGTAAACTTCTGACCCACTGGAATTGTGATACAGTGAATTATAAGTGAAATAATCTGTCTGTAAACAATTGTTGAGAAAATGACTTGTGTCATGCACAAAGTAGATGTCCTAACCGACTTGCCAAAACTATAGTTTGTTAGCAAGAAATTTGTGGAGTGGTTGAAAAACGGGTTTTAATGACTCCAACCTAAGCGTATGTAAACTTCCGACTTCAACTGTAGATGGGGGGGGCAATCATTTCACATATGGGTCCAGGGCACAGCTGGGAGCTGAGGTGGGTCTATAAAAAGCAGCAACAGTGATGGACTTATTCCTGGAGAGATGTATTTTTAACAGTAAAAGCTCAAACTGTTTGGGTCTAGACCTGGATAGCATGACAGAACTCTGCAGGCTATCTCTACAGTAGATTGCAACTCCGCCCCCTTTAGCAGTTCTATCTTGACGGAAAAAATTGTAATTGGGGATGGAAATTTAAGATTTTTTGGTGGCCTTAAACCAGGATTCAGACACGGCTAGGACATCAGGGTTGGCAGAGTGTGCTAAAGCAGTGAAAACAGCGAACTTAGGGAGGAGGCTTCTGATCTTGACATGCATGAACCCAAGGCTTTTATGGTTACAGAAGTCAACAAATTAGAGCGCCCGGGGACACGCAGGGCCTGGGTTAACCTCTACATCACCAGAGGAACAGAGGAGGAGTAGGATGAGGGTYCGGCAAAAGGCTATAAGAACTGGTCGTCTAGTGCGTAGGGAACAGAGAATAAAAGGAGCAGATTTCTGGGCGTGGTAGGATATATTCAGGGCATAATGTACAGAGAAGGGTATGGTAGGGTGCGACTACAGTGTAGGTAAACCTAGGCATTGAGTGACGATGAGAGAGGTTGCATCTCTGGAGGCTCTAGTTAAGTTAGTTGCGGTCTCCGCATGTGTGGGGGGTGGGACAAAGGAGCTATCTGAGGCATGTTGAGCAGGGCTAGGGGCTCCTCAGTAAAATAAAACAATGAGAGCTACCCTAAACTACAGTATACAAGGCATATTGACATTAGAGAGAGGCATAAAGCAATCACAGGTGTTGATTGGGAGAGCTAAGGCAACAATGGGTAAGACAACAACGGGTAAACAACTAAGACAACAACAATGGGTAAATGGCGATGAATGGGCAGAGAGTGTCAGTTAGCTACACACAGGGCTTGAGTTTGAGGCTGGGGCCGTCAGATAAACAAAATGAAGTACCGTGTTAATGAACAGTACAGCAGGCATCAGCTGTGTGGCCGAGTGATCATAGGGTCCAATGAGCAGCAATAGATGAAACAGGGAGCCGTTCGGTACTCGTTACTACGCTAGGTGAGCTGGAGTTCAGAAAGCTAGCGTGCCTGGGCTAGCAGATGGGTCTTCACCGACATCCACGACGCAGAGGCCGGTTGAGAGCACATCAGCCCGAATTACAGCAGACCAGCAGATTGGGCTAGCAGATGGGTCTTCACCGACATCCACGACGCAGAGGCCGGTTGAGAGCACATCAGCCCGAATTACAGCAGACCAGTGATGGATCGGCGGGGCTCCGTGTCGACAATGGGTCCTGGCAAATTGGCAAGAGATGTATTGTAGTTGGTGTACTTCGTTTGCTAGCCGGGAGATGGGCCTAGCTCGAGGCTAGCTCGAGGCTAACTGGTACTTGCTTCTAGACAAGGGCGTTAGCCACAATAGCCACTCGGTAGCAGCTAGTTAGCTGCGATGATCCGGTGTGATGGTCCAGAGTTTGCTGCAGGAATCCGGTAATGTAGTTGGAAAAAAGCGGTCCGATATGCTCAGGGCGGATATCGCGCTGTGCAGACTGGCGGGTATTATTCGGGCTATCCAGGCTGAAGCGGCTGGTGTCTGAGCTAAAGGTAAAGTGCTATCAGTGGCTAACAGTGACTAAATAGCTGGTAGCTAATTAGCTGGCTAGCTTCTGATGGCTTGCTTCAGATGGAGGTTCCAGTTATAAGGTCTAAAAAATAGGAGATCCGTACCACATTGAGTGAGGTGGGTTGCAGGAAGGTATATTTAATTGGAAAATGGAAAATGAAATGTATTGAAATGTATACAGAAGAAAACGGGGAAAAAACTGAATATTTACACGGGACAAAAACAAACACGTCTTACTGCTACGCCATCTTGAATGCCATTAGATGTAGATTGTATGCCATCTATAAATACGAATACAGTTGTTAAATTATGAGCCTAGTTGGTTTCCCCACCGAAAAAGTCAGTAACCTTCCCGCTAGCCATGATTGGCTGAGATAATGAGTGTGCTGGACATGCCGAGAGATGAGTTCGGATTGGTCTGCCATGTAGTACTCTTCTGTCTATAACATGAACTGGTCAGTATGTGTAGGTAATCCTTTCTAACACTGCTTTTTTTTAAAGATATCACATTGTAGAACTGCATAAGTGTTGTTCTCCAATTTCTGGAGGACCGAGTTTTGAAATCAGTGGAATTAGAATATAATTGCTAAGGAGATGGAGAAAATTCAGGGTTTGATTGCAAATATGCAGATGAAGTCAGAAAGAGAACACACAGAATGCTGTTCTGTAAAACACCTGTTTTTGGATTACATCTTCAAACTAAGTGCAACCATGGCATCCGTGACAAATAGGGAGTAGCTAGCTACATTTTCAGATATTACATGTTTCTAATTTTGTCATAAAATAGTTTTTATTTCAAGTTAAAGTTAACTTTTAGCTAGCTAGCTAACGTTACGTGTATGATCTGTGTAGCAATATTATTCGTATCTCAGAGCCATTTGCATTGCTAGTTATAGCCTAATGTTAGCTAGCTAATTTCTTAAAATCAATCCCATATACTATGTTATTACAAAACAGGTTTTAAATTCTCTGGTGATGCCAATACGGAATACTATCAAATGCTTCTCAAAGATGCCCTCTGGTGGTCAAACMAGCAAGTTGCATTAACAGAAAAAAATGGCTGAGAGTTAAATGACGTACCACAGAATGCTGCGGCAGCACGCAAGGTGTGCCACAGTATGACACAACTTTTAAAGGAGGAACCACTGTACATCTCTTTTCAACACACTAACCCAATAGGCTACATGTAAATCTACATTTCAAATGTGAGATTTGAACTCTTGTCACAATCTGCGACAATTACATGGACTAGGCACTTTACACAGAGAGTAATTTCAAAAGTCAGTCAATTAGCCAATCAGAAGCTTCTAAAGCCATGACATAATTTTCTGGAATTTTCCAAGCTGTTTGAAGGCACAGTCAACTTAGTGTATGTAAACTTCTGACCCACTGGAATTGTGATACAGTGAATTATAAGTGAAATAATCTGTCTGTAAACAATTGTTGGAAAAATTACTTGTGTCATGTGTAACGGATGTGAAATGGCTAGCTAGTTAGCGGTGGTGCGCGCTAATAGCGTTTCAATCGGTTACGTCACTCGCTTTGAGACCTTGAAGTAGTGGTTCCCCTTGGCTTTTGTGGAGCGATGGGTAACGATGCTTCGTGGGTGTCAGTTGTTGATGTGTGCAGAGGGTCCCTGGTTCGCGCCCGGGTCGGGGCGGGGGGACGGACTAAAGTTAAGCTGTTACACATGCAAAGTAGATGCCCTAACCAACTTGCCAAAACTATAGTTTGTTAACAAGAAATGTGTGGAGTGGTTGAAAAACGAGTTTTAATGACTCCAACCTAAGTGTATGTAAACTTCCGACTTCAACTGCAGACACTGACTTTACTCAAAGCTTGTGGCATGTCGAAGCTTGAAAAAAGTAAGGGGCCTAAACACCTGCCCTGGGGAATTCCTTATTCTACCTGGATTATGTTGGAGAGGCTTCCATTAAAGAACACCCTCTGTGGGTGACAGGTAACTCTTTATCCACAGTATAGCAGGGGGTGTAAATCCATAACACATATGTTTTTCCAGCAGCAGACTGATCAATAATGTCAAAAGCATCACTGCAGTCTACCAAAACAACCCCCACAAACTTTTTATCATCAATTTCTCTCAGCCAATCATCAGTCATTTGTGTAAGTGCCGTGCTTGTTGAATGTCCTTCCATATCAGTGAAAGTTGGCGCAGACCGTCACAGCAGTGAGGCGGGTCTGGCTCTCGACCCAGAACCTGGCACTCCACCTGCCCTGTCAGAAGCTGGGTCCGCGGTTTGTGGGGCCATTTAAAGTCCTGAGGAGAGTGAACGAGGTATGTTATAGGTTACAGCTTCCCCCCGATTACCGCATTAACCCCTCGTTCCATGTGAGGAGAGATGCTGTGTTCCGGTGGAGGACGTGTTAGATCCTTCCCCGCTGCGAGAGTTCCACTGTCTCCATCCGGATCGCCCTGCGACTCGTTCACCGGGTCGTCCCTGAGGCTGGTGTAGACYCGTTGCTGGAGCCGCGCATCGGGGGGGGGGTACTGTCACGACTTCTGCGTAAGTCGATGCCTCTCCTTGTTCGGGCGGTGCTCGACGGTCTTCGAGCCATCGCCGATCCATTTTTCATTTTCCATTTGTCTTGTCTTGTTTCCCCACACACCTGGTTCTCATTTCCCTCATTATGTGTTGTGTATTTAACCCTCTGTTTCCCTCATGTCTTTGTGTGGTATTGTTTATTCTGTTTCATGTATTGCGCACGTTAGTCTGTTGCGCTGGGTTATGTTAACCCGTATTGTTATTTCGCGTTCACTTTGCCGTGTGTTTTTGGTTCGCCAAAATAAAAGGCTCCGTTGGCTACACTATATCTGCTCTCCTGACTCCTTTACAACCATTTACGCATACCTGACATTGCCAATCTTATTTCACATACCTTTTGCCTCATCCCTCTCAACCATACACATTTTCAATTCCTCAATCAATCCAAGGGGATTTAACCGTTTTACAGTAATTTTCCTTTATCTGTACATGCTTATTAATAACTGGAATAAGTAATTTCATGAATGTGTCAAGTGCAGCATCTGGTTGCTCCTCATTACACACCACAGACCAGCAAATATTATTTACATCATCAACATAAGAATCACTACAGAACTTCTTGTATGACCTCTTATACACTATATTACACCCAGCCTTGGGAACATTGGTCTTCCTAGATATGGCTACTATATTGTGATCACTACATCTGATGGATTTGGAAAATTGTCTGCAGCATTAGTAAAGATGTGACGAAAAGATGTTGATTTAATTCCTGCGCTGTTTGTAACTACACTGGTAGGATGACTGATAACCTGAACAAGATTGCAGGCACTTGTTACAGTTTAAAGCTTGTTCTTGAGTGGGCAGCTTAATGAAAGCCAGTCAATATTGAAATCACCTAGAAAATATACCTCTCTGTTGATATCACATACGTTATCAAACATTTCACATATATTATCCAGATACTGATTGTTAGCACTTGGTGGTCTATAGCAGCGTCCCACAATAATGGGCTTTAGGTAAGGCAGATGAACCTGTAGCCATATTACTTTAGCAGTATTTGACATGAGATCCTTTCTAAGCTTTACAAGAATGGCGCCTGAGGGGAATGCTGCCGTTTTACAGGCTCCTTCCTAACCAATTGTGCTATTTTGTGTGTTTCTTCGCATTGTTTTTAACTTACATTGTACATAATTGTCACGGCCGTTGAAAGAACTGGACCAAGGTTCAGCGTTGTGAGCGTACATTTTCTCTTTATTAGAAACGACGCCGACAAAACAATAAACAATACAAAACAAACCGTGAAGCTTAGGGCTATGTGCCACAAACAAAGTCAACTTCCCACCAAGACAGGTGGGAAAAAGGGCTACCTAAGTATAGTTCTCAATCAGAGACAACGATAGACAGCTGTCCCTGATTGAGAACCCTACCTGGCCAAAACATAGAAATACAAATAATAGAACACAGAAAAACCACCCCAAATCACACCCTGACCAAACCAAATAGAGACATAAAAAGGATCTCTAAGGTCAGGGCGTGACAATAATGTTCATGCTACCGTCTCTTATGACGGAGAAGATCTTCTGGATATCAGAACAGCGATTACTCATCTCGAACTGGACAAAGATTTTTTCTTTAATGCTCCCAGACAAGGCCCAAACCCCGTCACTCGCATAAATAAAAGATGGAAATACACTACCGTTCAAAAGTTTGGGGTCACTTACAAATGTCCTTGTTTTTGAAAGTAAATCACATTTTTTGTCCATTAAAATAAAAATGTATCAGAAATACAGTGTAAACATTGTTAATGTTGTAAATGACAATTGAAGCTGGAAATGGCAGATTTTGTATGGAATATCTACACAGGCGTACAGAGGCCTATTATCAGCAACCATCACTCCTGTGTTCCAATGGCACGTTGTGTTAGCTAATCCAAGTTTATAATTTTAAAAGGCAAATTAATTGATCATTAGAAAGCCCTTTTGCAATTATGTTAGCACAGCTGAAAACTGTTGTCCTGATTAAAGAAGCAATAAAACTGGCCTTCTTTAGACTAGTTGAGTACCTGGAGCATCAGCATTTGTGGGTTCGATTACAGACTCAAAATGGCCAGAAACAAACACCTTTCTTCTGAAACTCGTCAGTCTATTCTTGTTCTGAGAAATGAAGGCTATTCCATGCGAGAAATTGCCAGGGACTTTAATGCAGAAAAACTTAAATCAGTTTTACCTCATTTCTACCAGCATGCTGCATGTGCAACCAGAGAAAAAAAACTCTAGACCACCTTTACTCCACACACAGAGACGCGTACAAAGCTCTCCCTCGTCTTCCATTTGGAAAATCTGACCATAATTAAGTCCTCCTGATTCCCGTTTACAAGAAAAAACTAAAGCACGAAGTACCAGTGACTCGCTAAATACGAAAGTGGTCAGATGATGCGGATGCTACGCTACAGAACTGTTTTGCTAGCACAGACTCAAATATGTCCGGGATTCATCCAATGGCATTGAGGAGTATACCACCTCAGTCGCCGGCTTCTCCAATAAGAGCATCGACGATGTCGTCCCCACAGTGACCGTACATATGTACATATCCCAACCAGAGGTCATGGATTACAGGCAACATCCGCACTGAGCTAAAGGCTAMAACTGCTGCTTTTTAAGGAGCGGGACACTAATCCGGACTCTTATAAGAAATCCCGACTTGCCCTCAGACGAACCATCAAACAGGCAAAGCGTCAATACAGGACTAAGACTGAATCCTACTACACCGGCTCTGCTGCTCGTTGGATGTGGCAGGGCTTGCAAACTATTACGGACTAAAAAGGGAAATCCAGCTGTGAGATGCTAAGTGACGCGAGTCTACCAGATGAGCTAAATGCATTTTATGCTCGCTTCGAGGCAAGCAACACTGAAGCATGCATGAGAGCACCAGCTGTTCCGGACGACTGATCACACTCTGTGGTAGCCGATGTGAGCAAGACCTTTAAACAAGTCAACATTCACAAGACCGCGGGGCCAGAATGATTACCAGGACGTGTACTCAGAGCATGTGCGGACCAACTGGCAAGTGTCTTCACTGACATTTTCAACCTCTCCCTGACCCAGTTTGTAATATCTACATGTTTCAAGCAGACCACCATAAGGCCTGTGCCCAAGAAAGCAAAGGTAACATGCCTAAATGACTACCGCCCCATAGCACTCACGTCGATTGTCATGAAGTGCTTTGAAAGGCTGGTCATGGCTCACATCAACACCATTATCCCAGAAACCCCAGACCCACTCCAATTTGCATTKTGCRCAAAKAGATCCACAGAWGATGCAATCTCTATTACTCTCCACACTTTTTTCCCACCTGGACAAAAGGAACACCTATGTGAGAATGCTATTGATTGACTACAGCTCAGCATTCAACACCATAATGCCCACAAAGCTCATCACTAAGCTAAGGACCCTGGGACTAAACACCTCCCCCTGCAACTGGATCCTGGACTTACTGACGGGCCGCACCCAAGTGTTAAGGGTAGACAACAACATATCTGCCACACTGATCCTCAACACGGGGGCCTCTCAGGGGTGCGTGCTTAGTCCCCTCCTGTACCCTCCTGTACTCCCTGTTCACTCACGACTGCATGGCCAGGCACGACACCATCATTAAGTTTGCTGACAACACAACGTTGGTAGGCCTGATCACCAACAACGATGAGACAGGAGGTCAGAGAAATGAGTGTGGTGCCAGGACAACAACCTCTCCCTCAACGTGAGCAAGACAAAGGAGATCATCGTGGGCTACAGGAAAAGGAGGGCCAAACATGCCCCCATTCACATCGACGGGGCTGTACTGGAGCGAGTTGAGAGTTTCAAGTTCCTTGGTGTCCATATCACCAACAAACTATCCTGGTCTAAACACACCAAGAAAGTTGTAGTAGTGCAGACAGCCCAGTACATCACGGGGGTAGTGCAGATAGCCCAGTACATCACGGGGGCAAAGCTTCCTGTCATCCAGGCCCAAAAAATTGTCAAAGACTCCAGTCACCCAAGTCATAGACTGTTCTCTCTGATACCACACGGCAAGTGGTACCGGATCGCCAAGTCTAGTWACAAAAGGCTCCTTAACAGCTTCTACCCCCAAGCCATACAATTGCTGAACAATTAATCAAATGGCCACCCAGAGAATCTGCATTGACAACCACCCCCCTTTGTTTTTACACTGCTGCTATTCGCTGTTTATTATCAATGCACAGTCACTTTACCCCTACCTACATGMACAAATTACCTCGACTAACCTGTACCCCCGCACATTGTCTRGGTAACGTTACCCCCTGTGGGCTCACGAGTGGCCCAGTGGTCCAAGGTACTGCATCTCAGTGCAAGAGGCATCGCTATAGTCCCTGGTTCGAATCCAGGCTGTATCACATCTGGCCGTGATTGGGAGTCCCATAGGGCGGTGTACAATCGTCCCAGCGTCAACCAGGTTTGGCCAGGGTAGGCCGTCATTGTAAATAAGAATTTGTTCTTAACTGACTTGCCTAGTTAAATAAAGGTTAAGTAAAAAATATATATATATATATTTACAGCCTCATTATTGTTATTTTATTGTCATTTTTTAAATTGTTTTAAGAAGAAACTTCTTAAAACGTCATTGCTGGTTAAGGGCTTATAAGTAAGCATTTCACGGTAAGGTCTACACCTGTTGTATTCGGCGCATGTGACAAATACATTTGATTTGATTTGAATATAGACCGCAACACTGCCCCTATTAGCATTTCTGCCATTTCTGTAGACGTTATAACCATGTATTGCTACTACTGTATCATCAAAGGTATTATCTAAGTGATTTGAGGTATTAATGTCATCTGTTACTAGGAAGTTGACTTCACAAACCTTGTTTCTTAGGCTACATATGTTAATGCAATACATTTTTTGGCACTTTTCTGGGATGCGTGGTTGTTTTTATTGCTTTACTGTTAAGCTTATCAGAAGTAGACGTGTTCATGTTATTTATATTTGAGCTGCAGGGTGAGCTACACACAAGGGACTTCCTGTCACGCCCTGACCTTAGAGAGCCTTTATATTTCTCTATTTGGTTAGGTCGGGGTGTGATTAGGGTGGGCATTCTAGTTTTTCTATTTCTTTGTTGGCCGGGTATGGTTCCCAATCAGAGGCAGCTGTCTATCGTTGTCTCTGATTGGGGATCATACATAGGCAGCCTTTTTCCACCTTTAGTTTGTGGGATCCTGTTTGTGTGTGGTTGCTTTCTGCACTGCATGTAGCTTCACGTTCGGTTGTAGTTTACTGTTTTTTCGTGTTCATCAAAATAAATGATGTACGCTTAGGAAGCTGCACCTTGGTCTGATTCTTCCATCAACGAGCGTGACACTTCCTACTAGGGCACACCGCCTTAGTGCTAACAGTATAACTCTGGTTCACAGAGTTATACTGTAGGATCAACAGAGGCATTCAGGGCAGTTAGGGAAGTTAGGTGGACATACATTAAGTTACTTACTTACTTTGTGTCTGTCAATGCCCCTAGGATAATGTACATTCACAACTCAGCGACACAATGGTAGGGATTAACTGAGCTGGTCTTGGGTCATTGATAAGTCATTGTCTAAACGCAGGAGCCACAATGATTTGGATGGACTCCGTCATTTCTGTTTCCAGAAGGTATCGAAATGATCTATAAAAGTGATTCCAACAGAGCCACAGTAATATTTTAGCCAGGTGTGTAATGCCAGTTACCTGCTGAATCTTTCAGCCCAACGATGGTTCCGGACCTGAAATAATTGGCCACTTTTTGGAATCGTTCAGTGCTAGAATCAGTTCTTTAAAATCTATTTTCAGAAGTTCCCAGCTAGCCCTCCTGATGTCGTTTGACCCCGCATGGACTACGACAGCTTCAGCTCCCAGTATCTGTCGTGGAACGGTCGGAAGCAGAATTGTAATGTCCTTTACTCGTGCTCTAGGATAGCACAGGGTTTTTCCCCCGGGAACCAAGATGTTTCTTACAATAGAAATGACGATAACGACAGCTGGTGCAATGGCTAAGGAGGTCCAGCCGTTCTTTTGCCTCGAGTGGTTTCGCAAACCCCTCGAGGACCGAAGGACGGTGGGGCCGGATGGACCCGAGCCAGCTGTAGTATCCATCGTGGATGATGAATGAGCTGGAGTCTCAGGCAGCCTCACGGTCTGATGAGGGTGGGAGCTCTAAGGATCTGAACACGAGGACGAAGGCGCAGGTACCTCCGAATCCGATCTCTAATCGGAATCCCCCAGGGAAGACGGTGCCGGAACCTCTGGATCCAGGGAGGCGAAGCTGTATCTGGTCGCCAAGGAGGGGAAGACTCCAATAGCGAATAGAGGACGAGCGCTATCCCGCCGGTCTGTTTGAAGGGTACTTCAAATATATAGCAGAGCATGTGCTTATTATGAGTAACTGAGAAATAAATATAATTATATATAACTGATTTCACTCAAAGCATCAACCAGTGTTTCAGGAGCTGCCCAAAAGATGATAATCTGACCAAACTCTGTATGCCATGGGCTCTCCAACCTTGTTCTTGCAGCCACCCAGTGCTTCATTTGGGAAACAAAGTGAATCTGTTCGGGAACATCGATAGTAACTTGTTTTCGCTACAAAACATTTCACAAAACTTTGCATGGTGATGAGATACACTATATGACCAAAAGTATGTGGACACCTGCTCGTTGAACATCTCATTCCAAAATCATGGGCCTTAATATGGAGTTGGTCCCCCCTTTTGCTGCCATAACAGCCTCCACTCTTCTGGGAAAGCTTTCCAATAGATGTTGAAACATTGCGGCGGGGACTTGCATCCATTCAGCCATGACAGCATTAGTGAAGTCGGGCACTGATGTTGGGCGATTAGAACTGGCTCGAAGTCAGCTTTCCAATTCATCCCAAAGGTGTTCGATGGGGTTGAGGTCAGGGCTTTGTGCAGGCCAGTCAAGTTCTTCCACTCTGATCTCGACAAACCATTTCTGTATGGATCTCACTTTGTGCACAGGGGGCATTGTCATGCTGAAACAGGAAAGGGCCTTCCCAAAACTGTTGCCACAAAGTTGGAAGCAAAGAATCGTCTAGAAAGTCATTGTATGCTGTAGTGTTAAGATTTCCTTTTCGGGAACTAAGGGGCCTAGCCTGAACCATGAAAAACAGCCCCAGACGGTTATTCCTCCTACATTACATTTTACAGTTGGCACTATGCATTCGGGCAGGTTCTCCTGGCATCCACCAAACCGTGATTCATCACTCCAGAGTACGCATTTCCACTGTTCCAGAGTCCAATGGCGGCGAGCTTTACACCACTCCAGCCGACGTTGGCATTGCGCATGGTGATCTTAGGCTCCCGACAAACAATTATTGTGCTGCCATGGCTTCCAGAGACAGTTTGGAACTTGGTAGTGAGTGTTGCAACCGAGGACAGACGATTTTTACGCACTACATGCTTCATCACTCGGCGGTCCCGTTCTGTGAGCTTCTGTGGCCTGAGTCCCAGGCCATTAGGGACAATAGAACCCTGAGTCCCAGGCCATTAGGACCTGATGGTAGTTAGCAAGTTGGGTACTACCACAGCTTGTCCAGAGTGCATAACAGGAGATTACCGTGACTCAACAGAATTTTACTGCGGTCATGACTCATGACTGCAGTTGTGGCGGTAATACAGTCACAACAACAGCCCTAGAAGGACTCTCCCCGAGGAAGTTGCTGCCACCATTTCAACATAATTTCCTGTCCTGGAGAGGAAATGCACGTTTAGGTTCCACCTCTGAAGAATGACGAAGGCTACTTATACACATTCATGAATTGGGTGTGGGAATTTCCACGCGGAGTTGATAAATATCAACAAATATGGCACTGTCAGCGTAGCTAGCTAGCATGCTAAACGTATCTAGCTAGCTAGCTACAGTATCTTGCTAACCTTATCTGTTGTTGCTGGMTTTTTTTTACTATACCGTATTCAAAAGTTTAGCCAGCTGGCTCTATGGCTGGTTCTGGAGCTAGATTTGTCATAAGCATTGATTTAGGGAAAACTTCACCATAGATGGAAACCAATGGCCTGGCTTTGACATCTATTGTTATCTTCAAAGTTTTGTCATCTCCATAAATTGTGTCCGCAAATACGCCATAGAAATAGTTAGAAAGAATAAGATTAAGCTCCGGTGATATGGATAGCTATTGAATGATAGCTAATATCCATTTTTTTTTGTAATGGACACGGTGCAACCTTTGGTAGGTAGGCTGCTGGCAGGCTTCAGCTGCGGTACAAGTCAGCCCGTGCTGATGGTTCTCACAGGGYAAGTGAAATGATAGGCTACAATGACTTTTCTCATGATAATGCATGCTGCAAATGACAAGTTCCTTGAATTTTCCTTCGTGGGTGCCTTTTCATTATCTGAATAGACACTTTTGGTTTCTAGCTAACATTACACCAATCAAAGCAGTGAAGCGAAACTTTAGTGGTCAAAACCATTCATCTTGGGGCGACGGAGGGAGCGGGTTTGCAAAATGCTATCATACCACGCAATTAAAATGTTCAGATATTTTCTTTTTATACAGACTAGCTAAAAAATAAGTGAAAATTTACAAATTATCCAATGGATTACAAAATGTCTGGCACCTACTATTTTAATTTGCTCCATGGCTCAGGCGGCCAAGTGGACACAAGGCTGTTTGGCTCATCACAGTCGCAAAGAGGAATAACTTTGCAGCTGTTTCTGATTAATAAACAATGCCATGCTGGTGGGTGGTAACATTCAAAAACCCTGCCCTGAAACAAAATGTAGGCTGAAAATAATTTGTACATCATATCATAGGGAAAGACACCGCATTCACACAGATTTGCACAATGGGCAGTTCGAATTTGTCACTACAAATCATACTTTGACTAAAATGATGACAAATTGATGTAAATTGTTGTGCAACATCATGGGTAAGCTCAGACCATCGGCTAGAAAAATATAATTTCTACTGGTGTGGGCGTTTAACACATCTCCCACTACCATACAAATATTTTTAGACAGCTGAAGAAAGCACACACATTTTCTTCAGGAAATTTACCTTTTCCTAGTTTAGTCATATTTATCTTACCTTAGAAGTGTTTACTTTGCAGGTTGACTTTCATCTCGAGTTGCAATGTCCCATAAATTGAATGCCCAAATCAACTTCAGGTATCTACAAAACAAGTTTTCCAGCTACATAATCCAAAAGGAAGACTACAGCTAATATTTATTCCAAAAATTGCTGTTCGCGATTCACAAATTATTATTTTGATTCACATGATTCGATTCACCGCAATTGAACTGAATCCCAACTACTACAATGGCAAAGTGAATCGTTCATTTTGTCAAAAATAATTGTTTAAAAGAATAGATTCATGTGAATAAAACAATTATTTAAAAAAGAGGGGGGTAGAAATGTGAAGCGGGTCATCCATTAAACAGTAAATCAACTTTGTTAAGCCTAAATTAGTAACACACAGGGTTCTAGAACATAAAAATCAACTAGTCACATCAAATTTGAACTGTGCTATGCATACGTGAGACACAAATATCATGGTGCAATTCCATTTTGTTGTTTTAGATCTTCCGGAATTGGGCTCTCTGGTACTTTGAAGATATGACCCATTTTATAAATTGACTTTATAGGCTATTATCCAATCAAAGCCCTCCTTTAGGATTGCGCATTCAGCAAATCACCAGCAGAGGGAGTCCCCTTTGAATCCATTATCCCATGCACTGTGTTGGTGGTGCTCATAAAAATGAATTATAACTTCAAAAATAGCAGAGACCCAATTTGATGTACTTGTAGAGTTTACTGTTTAAAACAATATGTCTAAAAGTTAACAAAATCAAAGAGATTACGTTTGAGATATTTACATAATAAATCAGGTGTATTCTCCTTTCTAAACACTATTAATTTTTTTTGAGCACTGGCTTTGTAGCATCTACAGAATCTTCGTTGTAGTTCTCAATAATTATTTTGGATGCATATTTCAAAAGATATGCCAAACATCCTTCCCTCAAAGTACCATTTTATGGATTTCATTTCAGGAAGATCCAAAACATCATAAATATATTTGGGGCACCCTGTCATGGAATTGCCCAAATGTTAAAAAGGAAGTGGACAGCAGAGCCCCAGAACGTAGAGCCATTGCATCTCAATGACCGATTCACAGTTCTATGCCACTGATGTAGTTCTTCCAACAAACGGATCTACACAGTGGTGAAAAATATGTCACCCCCATACTGTTGAATCAATTAAGCTGACTGTACCCGATGGCACCTCTTTCAAGCATCCTGCTATGCCTCTATCTCTCCCTCGCTCCCTTCTTCCCGGCCTTATCTTACAAAAACAAAACTCCTCATGTCATAGGGCCTTAAGGCAGCCTCTGACCACAATCATGAGTGTGAAGGGACACGATGACATGAGTAATGTATCCGTCTTTCATGCAAGTCAAATAGATATGGTTATGTATGTGTAGTTTGTCTGTTTGTGAGTTGAAGTAGGATACAGTCTCACAGCTTATACTACAGCATGCATTCACGCACACATACGCAAATGTGAGTGAGCAAAAATGACAAACACACAAAACATTTGTAGGCCTACACATCTGACCTACCTACATGAAAAAATACTACAGTTTACTATAGAAGTTAGTAAACTGTTTACTACATTACTTGCTACAGAACTCTGTTGTAAACTGTAGTATACTGTAGACAACTATACTACATACTGCAGTATTCCTTTATCATGTGTATTACTTACTATAGAATTTTGCAGTATACTGTAGAATACTATATTAAATACTACAGTATTATCCGGAAAAGAAACACTGTACAAAACACTACTGTGATGTCCGCAATAACACAAAAGTGTTTTAAAAATAGTAATACTACTACATGACTTAATTTGCATACACTCTACCCATTCCCCTACCCCACTGGTTCTCAATCCTGGTCATAGGAACCCAAAGGGCTGCACATTTTTGTTTTTGCTCTAGCACTACACACCTGATTCAAATCATCAAAGCCTCATGATGAGTTGATAATTTGAATCAGCTGTGTAGTGCTAGAGCAAGAATAAAAATGTGCACCCTTTTGGGTCCCCAGGACCAACATTGAGAACCACTGTCCTACCCCATATCCCCATTTTTGCTACCCATAATTGAGAAACCTGCATGCCAAGTATAGACCATATATTATTTCCCCTACAGGTTATAGAAACGAGCTGAAGCTCTGAACTATCCACTCAGAACCTACCTACCTACCTACCTACCTACCTACCTACCTACCTACCTACCTACCTACAGTTTATGGAAAACGTGCTCTTTTTGTCCAGTAGGCTTCCACAAGGAGAAAGCCCCCACTTCTATGTCAAAGATAATCAAACAAAAACACTAACTATAACAATAAATATAACAATAAATACTACTATACTATGTTTTTTTTTTAACCATAGTAAACTGTAAATACTACAGTATACTAGTCATATCTGCAAAAACACTACAGTGAATATTACAGTAAAGTGAGCAAAATGTTACAGTGAATACTATAGTATTTTTACCATAGTATACTATAGTATTTTTTTTGACATGGTATGACCATTATCTTGCTGTATATGCTGTGCAATGTGTAACTGTGGTTTAGACCTCTCTAAACCACAGTTACACACTGCACAGCATACACAGCAAGACAAATAATAGTTTTACAAGCTTATAAAGCCTGGTGAGATGGAGAAACCAGGGGCATCAGTTGGATATTGCAGAGTATGGCCTAGTTCAAAACCAAAAATGTAATAGTAGGGTATTCCAATCCCGATTATAATGCAARGTCTGTTTAGCATTTAGGACCATGTGGAGCATCGCTTGGAGAGAAGCTGCCAGCCTGCGCATCTTTCTCTCATAGAGAACAGACAGTGCGCTGATTGCTTTGAATTTGATGCAGGCATTTGAACTCAGCCTTTTAAGCCTTGCAACCAGCTGTTTTATGCACCGGTTACTTTGACATTGAAGTCGGCATAGCGAGGCATAGGCGGCGCGTACAATATGCTAGGGAAAAATAAGCTTCTCCTAAAGTAAATTGAATTAAATTTGCTATATAATTACTTGTGCCTAGATATAAATAAATAAGCACACAATTTGGGCAATGCGCGCTGCAAATAGCCTACCAAATAGCTGATTGATGAGTTCCCACGGTCAGTGAAAAGCAGTTAAATAGGCCTACGCCTATCTCAATATGTCAAAAATAGAATCGTGGGAAAAACATAGTTTAGAAGAGAAGACAAAGAAAATACTCTGATCTGTCTCTAATAATCAAAAATCTTATTGGCACCAGCGGAGAGCATCAGCCTTATCCCCAGTGAGTGCAAGCATAATCTTTATTAGAGGTCGACTGATTAATCGGAATGGCCGATTAATTAGGACCGATTTCAAGTTTTCATAACAATCTGTATTTTTGGACACCGATTATGGCCGATTACATTGCACTCCACGTGGAGACTGCGTGGCAGGCTGACTACCTGTTACGCAAGTGCAGCAAGGAGCCAAGGTATATTGCTAGCTAGTATTAAACTCATCTTATAAAAAACAATCAATCTTAACATAATCACCAGTTAACTACACATGGTTGATGATATTACTAGTTTATCTAGCTTGTCCTGCGTTGCATATAATCGATGCGGTGCCTGTTAATTTATCATCGAATCACAGCCTACTTTGCCAAACGGGTGATGATTCAACAAGCGCATTCGCAAAAAAAGCACGGTCATTGCACCAATGTGTACCTAACCATAAACATCAATGCCTTTCTTAAAATCAATACACAAGTATATATTTTTAAATCTGCATATTTAGTTAATATTGCCTGCTAACATGAATTTCTTTTAACTAGGTAAATTGTGTCATATTGCGTTCTGTGCAAGCAGTCAGGGTATATGCTGCAGTTTGGGCTGCCTGGCTCATTGCGAACTGTGTGAAGACCATTTCTTCCTAACAAAGACCGTAATTAAGTTGCCAGAATTGTACATAATTATGACATAACATTGAAGGTTGTGCAATGTAACATTTAGTAATATTTAGACTTAGGGATGCCATCCGTTACGATAAAAGAACGGAACAGTTCCGTATTTCATTGAAAGAATAAACGTTTTGTTTCCAGATATGACCATATTAATGGCCTAAGACTCGTATTTCTGTGTGTTATTATTTTATAATTAAGTCTATGATTTGATATTTCATAGAGCAGTCTGACTGAGCGGTGGTAGGCAGCAGCAGGCTCATAAGCATTCATTCAAACAGCACTTTTCTGCATTTGCCAGCAGCTCTTCGCTGTCCTTCAAGCATTGCGCTGTTTATGACTTCAAGCCTATCAACTCCTGAGATTAGGTTGGCAATACTATAGTGCCTATAAGAACATCCAATAGTCAAAGGCATATGAAATACAAATGGTATAGAGTGAAATAGTTCTATAATTCCTATAATAACTACAACCTAAAACTTCTTACCTGGGAATATTGAAGACTCATGTCAAAAGGAACCACCAGCTTTCATATGTTCTCATGTTCTGAGCAGGGAACCTAAACGTTAGCTTTTTTACATGGCAAATATTGCACTTTTACTTTCTTCTCCAACACTTTGMTTTTGCATTATTTAAACCCAATAGTTTTTTGACTAAATTGATCTTATTGATGTATTATATTAAGTTAAAATAAAAGTGTTTATTCAGTATTGTTGTAATTGTCATTATTACAAATATATATATAAAAATAGGCCGATTAATCGGTATCGGCTTTTTTGGTCCTCCAATAATCGGTATCGGTATCAGCGGTGAAAAATCATAATCGGTCGACCTCTAGTCTTTATCATTGGATCAGTACCACTGAAAAGTTTTTTTGGAACAATAATTTCTTCCAGGCTAGATGGATGTTACAGTTGAAGTCGGGAAATTTACATACACTTAGGTTGGAGTCATTAAAACTCGTTTTTCAACCACTCCACAAATGTCTTCTACTGTCTTCTATCTTCTACTGACATCTACTGTGTGCATGACACAAATAATTTTTTCAACAATTGTTTATCGTCAGATTATTTAAATTATAATTCACTGTATCACAATTCCAGTGGGTCAGAAGATTACATACACTAAGTTGACTGTGCCTTTTAACAGCTTGGAAAATTCCAGAAAATGATGTCATGGCTTTAGAAGCTTCTGATAGGCTAATTTACATCATTTGAGTCAATTGGAGGTGTACCTGTGGATGTATTTCAAGGCATACCTTCAAACTCAGTGCCTCTTTGCTTGACATCATGGGGAAATCAAAAGAAATCAGCCAAGACCTCCACAAGTATGGCTCTGGCATCCTTGGGAGAAACTTCCAACCGCCTAAAGGTACCACGTTCATCTGTACAAACAATAGTACGCAAGTATAAACACCATGGGACCACGCAGCCTTCATACCGCTCAGGAAGGAGACGCGTTCTGTCTCCTAGAGATGAACATACTTTGGTGCAAAAAGTGCAAATCAATCCCAGAACAACAGCAAAGAACCTTTGAAGATGCTGGAGGAAACAGGTACAAAAGTATCTATATCCACAGTAAAACGAGTCCTATATCGACATAACCTGAAATGCTGCTCAGCAAGGAAGAAGCCACTGCTCCAAAACCGCCATAAAAAGGCCAGACTATGGTTTGCAACTGCACATGGGGACAAATATCGTACTTTTTGGAAAAATGTCATCTGGTCTGATGAAATAAAAATAGAACTGTTGGCCATAATGACCATCATTATGGTTGGAGAAAAACGGGGGATGCTTGCAAGCTGAAGAACACCATCCCAACCGTGAAGCACGGGGGAGGCAGCATCATGTTGTGGGGGTGCTTTGCTGCAGGAGGGACTGGTGCACTTCACAAAATAGATGGCATCATGAGGTAGGAAAATTATGTGGATATATTGAAGCAACATCTCAAGATTTAACTCAAGTTAAAGCTTGGTCGCAAATGGGTCTGCCAAATGGACAATGACCCATAGCATACTTCCAAAGTTGTGGCAAAATGGCATAAGGACAACAAAGTCAAGGTCTTGGAGTGGCCATCACAAAGCCCTTACCTCAATCCCATAGAACATTTGTGGGCAGAACTGAAAAAGCGTGTGAGAGCAAGGAGGCCTACAAAACTGACTCAGTTACACCAGCTCTGTCAGGAAGAATGGGCCAAAATTCACCCAACTTATTGTGGGAAGCTTGTGGAAGGCTACCCGAAACGTTTGACCCAAGTTAAACAATTTAAAGGCAATGCTACCAAATACTAATTGAGTGTATGTAAACTTCTGACCCACTGGGAATGTGATGAAAGAAATAAAAGCTTAAATAAATCATTCTCTCTACTATTATTCTGACATTTCACATTCTTCAAATAAAGTGGTGATCCTAACTGACCTAAAATAGGGAATTTTTACTAGGATTAAATGTCAGGAATTGTGAAAAACTGAGTTCAAATGTATTTGGCTAAGGTGTATGTAAACTTCCGACTTCAGCTGTATATTGTACAATTTGTGTCCCCTTTTCGTAGTCCTAGATTAGAAGGTTGCATTCAAGACAAGGTCAATTTTACTGATCTATTCATCAGTGTCTGCAGAGTAGGCTACTAATTTGTATTGATGGGAAACCAAGGCTTTCTGAAGGCATTGCTCTGAGATTAATTATATGTTCACAATGCACATCAATGACTGCTGTCCAGCAATGAATAGCAACATGTGGTTATTATATAGACAAGTTTTTTTCTCTACTGTTTCTATCAAGATTCCGTGGCGCAGTGGTAAGTTGTCAGTTTGAGTGGCCTATAATCAGTTGGAATACCAGGTTTGCATCTTACATCATGCTTCACTTTTTTGCCTATAAATTAGAAACTGAAAAATTAGACGCTCCTACTAAATCTATGACATTAGTTAGGATACTTAAGACAGAAGCTTATACTATACTTATTAAAACAAATTATTTGAACAACATTGCAGAAAGTGTGGTTTTACATAAAACCATTTTCTAAATATTATGCCTTAAACGGGATTCATGACCTCTGCCTGCAAAGACTCATATCAGATGAAAGTCTGTACAAAATCCTAACTGTATTTGTAAGTAGGGTGTCCAGTAGAGGTCGGTGTTGTAAAGTAGTAATTTAAGAAGGCACCGGTACCACTGCGAAATATCCGTTTTTGCAACACACATACTTTGAAAAGGCCAAATTTTTCCTGTGCAAAAAAAGGAGAAGAAATGTCTCTCATTAGGCCTACTCTATATTACTATACACTTAGGCATGCATAGTTCAGAACTGTCTGTTTTTCAAACAGTGATTGAGTTGTATTTTTTGCCTAAAATATGACTATGCAATCTACTCATCACATTAAGAATAGCAGCCTATTCTACTGTACATTAGTCTGCAAATGCGATGATAGATCCTTTATTATAAAGGTATTATTTTATAGGGAGAAAATTGCTTCCCCAAACCTGAAACTCATGCGCCGCCTATGAATGTCGTCATTTGAAGTTGGCCTTTTTGTGACTTAACAGTGTATATGCATCTACTGTACAGTGCCTTCGGAAGGTATTCAGACCGCTTGACTTTTTCCACATTTTGTTAATAAGTTACAACCTTTTTCTGAAATTGATTAAATCATTTTTCCCCCTCATCAATCTACACACAATAGCCAATCATAGCAAAGCAAAAACAGGTTTGTGGACATGTTTGCTAATTTATATTWAAAAAAAAAACTGAAACATCACATTTATATAAGTACCATTTACACAGTACTTTGTTGAAGCACCTTTGGGAGCAATTACAGCCTTGAATCTTCTTGGGTATGACGCTACAAGATTGACATTCCTGTATTTGGGGAGTTTGTCCCATTCTTCTCTGCAGATCCTCTCAAGCTTTGTCGGGTTGGATGGGGAGCGTTGCTGCACAGCTATTTTCTCTCCAGAGATGTTCGATCGGGTTCAAGTCCGGACTCTGGCTGGACCACTCAAGGACATTCAGAGACTTGTCCCGAAGCCACTCCTGCATTGTCTTGGCTGTGTGCTTAGGGTCATTGTCCTGTTGGAAGGGGAACCTTCGCCCCAGTCTGAGGTCCTGAGCGCTGCGGAGCAGGTTTTCATCAAGGATCTCTCTGTACTTTGCTCCGTTCATCTTTACCTCGATCCTGACTAGTCTCCCAGCCCCTGCCGCTGAAAAACATCCCCACAGCATGATGCTGCCATCACCATGCTTCACCGTAGGGATTGTGCCAGGTTTCCACCAGACATGACGCTTGGCATTCAGGACAAAGAGTTCAATCTTGATTTCATCAGACCAGAGAATATTGTTTCTCATGGTCTGAGAGTCTTTAGATGTCTTTTGGCAAACTCCAAATGCGCTGTCATGTGCCTTTTACTGAGGAGTAGCTTCTGGCTGGCCACTCTACCATAAAGGCCTGATTGGTGGAGTGCTGCATCTCCAAAGAGGAACTCCTTGACCAAGGCCCTTCTCGCCCGATTGCTCAGTTTGGCCGTTTGACTCTAGGAAGAGTCTTGGTGGTTTCAAACTTCTTCCATTTAAAAATTATGGAGGCCACTGTGTTCTTGGGGACCTTCAATGCTGGAGAAATTTGCTGGAGAAATGCTGGAGATGTGTGCCACGACACAATCCTGAATATTTATGTAAATAAGGTATTTATGTTTTTTTATTTTTAATACATTTGCTAAAATGTCTAAAACCTGTTGTTGCTTTGTCATTATGGGGTATTGTGTGTAGATTTCTGAGGATTTRTTTTATTTAATCAATTTTAGAATAAGGCTGTAACGTAAACAAAATGTGAAAGAAGTKAATGGGTCTGAATACTTTCACTTTGCACTGTATGCATCATTCCACAAGTAAATTAGTAAATTTATAATGAGGTTGAGTAGTGGTTGACATTGTATATGCCATTCCACAGACCTTAAAACCTAATTCTGCGGTGATAATTAATGGCTGAGGTCATTTTTGTTTGTCTTTGCTGTTCTCCAAATAGCATTTTAGTTTTTCAATTGTGTAGAAATGCAGTAAAAGAGTTTCAACTTTCAAAAAACACCCCCACTGCACCCCAATTTGCCATACCCTAAGTTTAGCTGAACTGACACCACTGGGAGAAACCATAGTGAAAGGAGAAATAAAAGCTAACAATTGGCTCAGCGTCGTCCGGTTTGGCCGGGGTAGGCCGGGGAAGCCCGTCATTGTAAATAAGAATTTGTTCTTAACTGACTGGCCTAGTTAAATAAAGGTTACATTTTGAATAATTTTTTTTTATTAAACAAGAATGCAGGTGTGGATTCTTCCTATCAGTAAAAGGGGAGATTCTTCATGAAACTATAACAAAGTCCATGATTTTATGTATTTTTTCACACAATTTCATCCATAGAGGGGTCCTTTGGAGGAAGGATTGTTGACATTTAGTTGACATTTGTATCTTAAAGCATAATTGAGAAATAATTAATTGAAGTTGGAATATTTCTGACATTTTGTCCTCCATAATGATTCTTCTGTACGTGCTACAAAGCAAAAGTTGGTGTCATATGAAGCTTTACCACCTGTTATGTAATGAGTACTATTTTGATTTCAATAACACTTTTCTGAAATAAATGTATGAATAATGAAAAATATAAACCTGAATATAGAAAATATAAACATTTAGATTTGGTAGATTTTCCATATATTGTTGAAAATAATCTGCTCTACAGGCATATCAAAMTTTCAGAGTGGGATCTCCGTTACTTTTAGAGTTATGATCCAATTTGTAAGCATTACCAACAGAGTGAATGTTAAAATTAATTACAAATGGTCGACCTCTGCTTGTGATTTGCAGGATGTGCAATGATACAAGTAAAAGGAGGGCTGTGATTGGTTAGATTGCCTACAATGCCGATTTTGTCTGTAGGGGAGAGAGGGGTATGTTGAGCCATTTTTCACATTCAGCATCAGTACGTCGTGGAACATATAGTATTCTTTCTAGGTTTGGGCGGTATCCAGATTTTCATATTGTCATACCGTCCTTCCCTCATCCTGGGATTTACGGTATTACCGGCATAGCACACAAAGGGGTGCTAAAATGCACCAGAATGCTAACAAAATTAGCACGAAATAATAGCGAAATCACATAGACCGTGTCAGCTAAATGCTAACAAACGAAAACAAAAATAAACGAATTGCAAAGACAGGCAAACCCAGCTCCTTAAGTTATACAAGCATAGCTAGTAGCTACTGAATGTCATGTTCAGTGAGTGTGGATATTTACAAGCCAAAGTGAATGAGAGAAACTGTGCAAATGATCAAAGTTTTGATGCATGCTTTTCTGAAGGAAGAGCAGCATGTGTACACGGAGCAGCGGGGAGAAGAACGGATGAGGAAATAAACACCAGTAGGAAGCARAGGGAAAAAACGGCAACTGTACAGATAACTCATCCAGAGCTCTTTGACTTCTGACAAAAAGACATTATAAGATATCTGACGGCAAACATTTGCTTGTGAATTACATACAACTTCATCGCCTCATGTGCTGCACAACAGATAGATATAGAACATTTACAATCAAACACATTTGTATGGGGCTCAACTGTTCTGGTGAACTACGGTAAGCTTCATAATGTACAATAATGTGACAGTTGAAATGAAGAACGCAATCTGCTTTATCTCCTAACGTATTGTGCAAGTTGACTGCAGGTATTCACTTAAAAAGTAGCTACAAATTTAAAGGACATCTGTTCAACCCCTACTGTACACTTTTCTCACTTTCCAATATTTCATAGCTTGAACAATTAAATATGGCTATTTTCAGGATGAATCAAACCACTATGTTTCATTTTGTGTGTAAAAGCTCTCCAAACTATTAAAAAAAAAGTTTTACTCATAAATACTTTCCTAACCCTAAAGAATATACACGATCATAGTATTTTTTTAATATCTATTGGTGTTGAAAAGGAGAAACATTTACAGTGTCAAAATTGACTACAAAGTGTAAATAGGAACATTTTGGTCATAAAGTCTGTCTTGTCCAAAAAGGAGATTTGCGAGATGATAAGAAAAAAATGGAATGTCACTGAATGAAAGGTCCCTTAACAGTTTCCCTTGGGGGTTGGGTCATAGAGTGACCCTGTTGGAGTCATGTCCAACCTGGTCATCAGGAGAGGTCAGCCAATAAAGTGAACATATATAAAGACTCCCACATCACTGTAGTCGGCTGCTACAGACCGCCCTCGGCTTCGGGAGACGCACCAAACTCTCCTTCTGATGTCCTGCACAAGTTAAATGACTCTGAATTCGTTATTTTAGAAGATTTCAACTGGGACATGCTTACATCTGTATCGGACTCTTTTAAAAAACTGTGTGACWCTCTGAATCTCACTCAATTAATTCATGCGCCGACAAGACCGAATCCCAGAGCACCGAACAAATCAACTCGATTGGACATTATTCTAATGAATACCCCTCACAAATACACATCGACTGGGATATTCTGTCATGATGTCAGTGATCACTGTGCAATTGCTTGTGTTAGAAATACAAAAATGACCAAAACCCKGTTATATTTTTTAAATACATTTTTAGACAGTTTGATGAGCAAGCATTCTTACATGATCTGTACCATAATATTGACAGAGTACGTCTGATTTCCGATGTTGACACTGCCTGGGACTATTTTTATATGAAATTTGTGTCCATTTGTGATAAGCATGCCCCTGTGAAGAAATGTAGAATCGGTGGAAGGGACAATCCCTGGTTTTCAGATAACTTGGCAGAATGAATTAGAAAGAAAAAATATATCTTGGGCTCAAGCTAGACATACAAATGCTCCTGTTGACTGGGCCTCCTTCAGAGCGCTAAGAAACAAATGCACAGGTTTGATCAGGAAGTCCAAATCACATTACTATTTAAATGCAGTCACAGAGAACCTAAACAACCCTACCAAGTTCTGGAAGCTAATCAAATCAGTATCAGGTTCTAATGTATTCTCTGGCCTTCCTGACCATTTAATGATGGATTCTAATGAAGTGAAAGATAAAGCCGATATTGTAGGGGTTTTTAATAAGCACTTCATATCTGCTGGTTCAGTTTTTAATAATGGTGGGGCCCAGGCCTCTAATGTAAGCTCTGTTACAGTCAACTATGATATAGGCCCTCATGTGAACCATTTTAACTTTGAGCCTGTTTCTTAAACGGAGGTCTATAAAGCACTAAAGGCAATAGACACTAAAAAGTCTGCAGGTCCAGACAACCTGAACCCCCTACCTCTTAAAGATAGCAGCTGGTATTATTTATTTATTTATTTTTAAAGTTTTATCCCCTTTTCTCCCCAATTTTCGTGGTATCCAATCGCTAATAATTACTATCTTGTCTCATCGCTACAACTCCCGTACGGGCTCGGGAGAGACGAAGGTCGAAAGCCATGCGTCCTCCGAAGCACAACCCAACCAAGCCGCACTGCTTCTTAACACAGCGCGCCTCCAACCCGGAAGCCAGCCGCACCAATGTGTCGGAGGAAACACCGTGCACCCGCCCCCCTCGGTTAGCGCGCACTGCGCCCGGCCCGCCACAGGAGTCGCTGGAGCGCGATGAGACAAGGATATCCCTACCGGCCAAACCCTCCCTAACCCGGACGACGCTATGCCAATTGTGCGTCGCCCCACGGACCTCCCGGTCGCGGCCGGCTGCGACAGAGCCTGGGCGCGAACCCAGAGACTCTGGTGGCGCAGCTAGCACTGCGATGCAGTGCTCTAGACCACTGCGCCACCCGGGAGGCCCCAGCAGCTGGTATTATTACTGAACCTGTGACTCACGTTTTCAACTTGAGTCTCTTGACCAATTCCATACCCAGCATTTGGAAATCAGCTTATGTCCTCCCACTGCTAAAGGGAGGAGATCCCTCAGATGCTAATAACCTATCGCCAAACTCCCTATCCTGGCCAAAGTCTATTAATCCCTAGTGAAGTCAAAACGTATTCATTGAAAAGAACATACTGAGCGGGGTTCAGTCTGGCTTTAGATCGGGGAACAGCACCACAACTGCAGCTATGGCATTGGAAAATGACATTATTAATGCACTTGATAAAAAGCAACGTTGTGCTGAACTGTTGGTGGATTTATCAAAGGCCTTTGATTCAGTTGACCATGAATTGTTGCTAGCTAGATTCAGAAACATTGGTCTCAGTGAAGGGGCAGTAAATTGGTTTCGGAATGATTTTCTGACAGAACACAATGTGTATATACTGACAATCACAAGTCTAGCTTTCTTGAGATTAATATAGGTGTGGCCCAGGGTTCCATTTTAGCTCCAGTGTTGTTCTAAATTTTTATTAATGATTTGGGAAATGGGATGCAACCAGAAAATGTACATCTATATGCAGATGATACAGTCATATATTCATGTGCTCCTTCTCTGGTTCAGGCTGTTGAAGAGCTCCAGACTGCTTTTCAGTCACTGCAAGCCTCCCTTTATGGTCTCAAACTGGTCCTGAATGTACAAAATACAAAATTCATAACCTTTACCACAGCTAGAACTCTGCCAGAGAAGGTTAGCATTGTCACATCTGGTGTCTTATCCATTGAAAAAGTATAATTCTACAAATACCTAGGTATTTGGTTGGATGACAAGTTGTCCTTTAAAGTTCATGTGGATACTCGTGTGACAAAGCTTAAATTGAAATTGGGMTTTTATTTTCATAATAAACCTTGCTTCCCGCTTATAGCTAGAAAGAAGCTTGTGCAGGCCACTTTTCTCTCTGTAATTGATTATGGTGACGTGTTGTATACGCATGCAGCCTCCTCTGTCTTACAGAGACTGGACTCTGTTTATCATGCATCCTTGCGCTTTATTACAAGTGCCAAGTCACTCACACACCATTGCACCTTGTACCAAATGGTAGGTTGGAACTCACTTTATATGCACAGAAAGATACATTTGTATGTGRTCATCTACAAAGCCCTTTTGGGTAAACTCCCTCTTTACCTTTGTAGTCTGGTCTCCTTCACAACCAGCAGTTGCCATACCCAGTCTGCTAGGTGATTGCTACTTAAAGTCCCAAGGACATTCACAGGATTAGGCAAGACTGCCTTCTCTTCTCGTGCACCAGAGGCATGGAATAGTCTAAAATCCATGCTTCATCTAGATATGTTAGTGCCACTGAATAATTTAAAATATTGATGGGAMACTCTGTTACGGAGGAGTGTAAATTATATTTTTAGGCTGGATCATGTTGTTTTGTATTGTTGTATGTTTTAATTATGTAATGTATTGATTGRTGCTGCTGCCTTGGTCAGGTTTCCCTTGAAAAATAGACTCTTGGTCTCAATGGGCATTTCCTTGTTAAATAAAGGTAAACAAAAGAAAGAAAGAAAGAAAATTGACTACTCCAAAATGGAGATTGCCTCAATGGCGCCAAAAAAKTTCAAACCAACTATAACAATTCATATAGAAATATTTAAAGCATTTAATGAGACAACTAAAAGATGTGCAACATGAAGATATTTTCCTATTTATATTGTGTAATTTATTGACTGTCCCTAACTAACCCCAGAGATTGGATAGCCTATGTCAAACCAACGTTTCCACAAGTCGCACACTAGCCTAGGCGACACAAGACCTGGTTAGACTGTTTGAAGTTATTGAGAAGGGCGAGCGACTGCAACTGTGTACTGTTTTGGCAGAGTGAATGTACAAATGCTTGCTACATGCGAACACACACACACACACACACACACACACACACACACACACACACACACACACACACACACACACACACACACACAAGGAATCACCAAAAGCATGTTTCAATGTGTGAAAACACACAGGGCAACACAGCACACACACAACCCCCAAAGAAACTCAACGCCCCACCGCTGCTGAGCAGGAAGAGAGCCTTCTTTTTCATCATTTTTATAGTCCTGTTCGGCTTCCTGAATTACCCACGCACCACTCTCCCAGTTAGAAAATACAACCCCTGAACACTTCCAATGTAGCAGGGGCCAGTTCCAATGGCCTGCATCTTATAGCCAGCCTCCTCTACATCCCAACACCAGGCAAACCCACTGAGCCTTAACCCAAAAAAGCAGGTTACAGGTTCAAAGCCCATCCAGTGTTCAAATGTTGCGTCTAAATGCATGGGTAATTGATTGTGGGTAATTGCAGATGTAAATGGGCACGTTCGACATTGCAGCCGACTTTACAGGCGGGTCGAGACTGGACTGATCTCCAAATCACCTTTCATCATAAATAACTACTCATATTATTTGTAGATTATTTGTAACAGACTCCATGAGGGTGGTATGAGGGCCCGACGTCCACAGGTGGGGGTTGTGCTTACAGCCCAACAGTGGCAGGACGTTTGGCATTTGCCAGAGACACCAAGATTGGAAAATTCGCCACTGGCGCCCTGTGCTCTTCACAGATGAAAGCAGGTTCACATGAGCACATGAGCACATGTGACAGACGTGACAGAGTCTGGAGACGCCGTGGAGAACGTTCTGCTGCCTGCAACATCCTCCAGCATGACGGTTTGGCGGTGGGTCAGTCATGGTGTGGTGGCATTTCTTTGTGGGGCCGCACAGCCCTCCATGTGCTCGCCAGAGGTAGCCTGACTGCCATTAGGTACAGAGATGAGATCCTCAGACCCCTTGTGAGACCATATGCTGACACATGCACATTTGTGGCCTGCTGGAGGTCATTTTGCTGGGCTCTGCAGTGCTCCTCCTTGCACAAAGGCGGAGGTAGCGTCCTGCTCTGGGTTGTTGCCCTCCTACGGCCTCCTCCACGTCTCCTGAAGTACTGCCTGTCTCCTGGTAGCGCCTCCATGCTCTGGACACTACGCTGACAGACACAGCAAACCTTCTTGCCACAGCTCGCATTGATGTGCCATCCTGGATGAGCTGCACTACCWGAGCCACTTGTGTGGGTTGTAGACTCCGTCTCATGCTACCACTA
This sequence comes from Salvelinus sp. IW2-2015, assembly GCF_002910315.2. Classification (NCBI taxonomy): domain Eukaryota; kingdom Metazoa; phylum Chordata; class Actinopteri; order Salmoniformes; family Salmonidae; genus Salvelinus; species Salvelinus sp. IW2-2015. Next base: position 20,997,813 of record NC_036858.1, read on the forward strand.
GAGTGAAAGCACCGCCAGCATTCAAAAGTGACCAAAAGATCAGCCAGGAAGCATAGGAACTGAGAAGTGGTCTGTGGTCACCACCTGCAGAACCACTCCTTTATTGGGGGTGTCTTGCTAATTGCCTATAATTTCCACCTTTTGTCTATTCCATTTGCACAACAGCATGTGAKATTTATTGTCAATCAGTGTTGCTTCCTAAGTGGACAGTTTGATTTCACAGAAGTGTGATTGACTTGGAGTTACATTGTGTTGTTTAAGTGTTACCTTTATTTTTTTGAGCAGTGTATATAAATCCTGCTTACATTGGCTTACATCACATAGCATAGATGTTCAGTTTTCTCAAGAGGAAGACAAATAATGAAGTGAAAGAGAACTGCATCAAAACTCTCACAACTACATTGTTCTGAAGCCAATGCCTCCCACACAGTGAGGTATGTGAATAATACACAAGGGGATTTCACAGCATCTAGGACCTCGAGATGAGTACCGCTTTTGTTTCACCTGAAGCCTAGGTCTGAGGCACTAAATTAACCATTTGATGAAAAGAGTTTCAAATCAACATTTCCCACTCGGCTAAATTTAACGATAATGATGACAGCCATYTATGAAGCACCATTCTACTTTGGTTGGAGTCCTGAAGTAAAAAGAATCCAATGTAGATAGCTTATAAGCCACGTGTGTTTTATTGATCTGTGTCTATAATGCAATACATGCAGTCATAATAGGCAAGGTGGTAATGTATTCCATAAACACCCACGTCTCAGGGTCTATCAGTGAGTAATAATAAAGCATTAACCGCTGCACACATTCTCAGAGAGAAAAGTAACCGCAGGAATCTGTGGAATCTTGGGAGAACAATTGCTGCTACTGGAATTCATCTCCAGTGACTGCTGTGGATGAACGTGTGTTTATTTACGAGAGAGAAACCATTAATGGAGGGTTGGGAATGGAGGGATGAYACATATACATTGTTCCTCCCAGAGGAAGCAGAGAGAACAGAAGTAGGCCAGGACAGAGTATATATTTACTGTCAAAACAGTTTACTATAGAATACTCCAGTACTTACTATAGAAGTATGTAGTAAACTGTAGAATACTATACTACACACTGTAGTATCCCTCGATCAAATGTAGTACTTGCTATATAATTTTGTAGTATACTGTAGAATACTATAGTAGAATACTAGTAAATATTACAATATTATCTGCAAATGTCTGCAAAAACGCTAGTATGCAAAAACACTCGTTTTTTTACAATAGTAAATACTGCAGTATTTAATTTGCATATACTGTACCCAGCCTATTCCCCTCCCCCATATCCAATGTGTGCCACCCATAAGTGAGAAACCTACATAACATGTATAGACCATTTTGTTTTCCCAACAGGTTATAGAAAATAGCAGAAGTGCTGAATTATCGGTTCAGAGCCTAGACCTATCTACCAGTTATGGACAATTTGCTCTTTTAGCATTTCTCCAGTAGATTTTGTCATGGAGAAAGTCTCCACTTCTATGTCAAAGATAATAAAACAAAAACACTACAGTAAGTACTACAGTGATGTCTGCAAAAACATTACAGTATGCTACTACAGTCTGCAAAAACACTACAGTAAATACTACAGTATACTACTACAATCTGCAAAAACACTATAGTAAATACTACAGTATACTACAATCCAAAAAAAACACTACATGAATTACTATAGTATATACTACTACAGTTTGTTTACTACAGTATTTATACTATAGTTAACTGTAAATACTACAGTATACTAAAAATAAACAATAGCGTTCACTGTAGTGTTTTTGCGGATTTTACTGCAAAAACACTACAGTGAACGATATTGTTTATTTTTAGTGAATTATAGTGAATACTATAATACTTTTTCATGTGGGTTAACACTGTCGGACCAAGGGAATCTCATTCTAATCTGATTGCGTTCCTGCCCTTACAAAAAAAGATTGCAGTTTTGAAACTGCAGTAAAAGTGCAGTAACTGCACTCCACTGTGGTATTTTGGACGCAGTAATTGCAGAATACAACTGCAGTTAAARTGCGCTCTAACTGTCGTTACACTGCAAAACGACTGCACAATCCAAGATATTGAGTAAGAACCAAAAGGCTACAGGACCAGGCGCTTAGAAAAACAACACAGACTCACACGTTGTTTTCTCAGTTCACTTTGAAAGTTTAGATACATTATGCCCATACCTTTGTGCTTTTCCATTCTCAACGCACGACCAAGACTCTCGGTTGTCACTGTTTCGTCTCTGAGAAGACAATCCCAGGCTGTAGTAGCCGGTCAGTGAATGTCAACACCAGCTAGTGAAGGGACGCTTGATAGATAGATACCTGAGCTCTGATGCCGTTTTCAAAGAACTACTGATCCGATATAATGTACGGATGCTTGTTTCAAAGTAAGATTACCACGTGATCAATGATGTCCGATGCTTCTTTTGATCACATGCTTTTTTTGAAACGTGTGCTTCAAAATGCGAGTTCCCAGGGTTCGGTTCTTTCGATTCCGAGTTGCTTTCAAACATCGACCTCTACTGGTATTAGCTGATATTGGTAGCCTTTCGTGCCATTGTTCAGTAGGCTGTTTCTTGTATAGGGCTACTGATGGGCTGCCTACAGGATCTGATGTCCTTGGGCTAGGCTATAGGCACCACTGAATAAGGGACAGGTGAGCTACTAAATGAGAATAGCATTACCAAACATTCTCAAACAACATTGTTGTGAACTATTTTGCAGACTATTTCTCCCTTCTGCCTATTTTTGTTTCCTCACTGAAGGCAACTTTGCCCCATGCAGTTTCTATATAGTCAAAATATGTTAATGCTGACAAYCTTTCGATGCCGATTTGCTGTGCTCCATCACTTTTTTCAATTTGAGAATAAACGGAGCTAGTAAAACAATTTCTGGACAATGTATTCAGATACATTCGAAATAAATTGTATTTAATTACCACGAAAGTACCATAAAAAACGATTGGCGCTCCAATCGCTTAAAATGACATCTTATCAAGATCTGTTTGCTAAGCCTAAATCATACTCATTATTATTACAAATTATTATTATTTCCAATTACAAATAGAATATTATCACTTCTCACAATGGTGCTTGTTTAGTAACGTTATATCAAAGCTGAATCAATGTCTCGCAAGATCACATAATGATTAATTAGCATTTTACATAACATAACCGAATATAATACCATAGCGTAGTAGGCATATAACATTACTATTACACGTAACATTACTATTACACCAAAAATGTCWAATTTCTAATGAGATTTTAGGATGGTTCGCTGAAGCTGAATATCCAAATGTTTTTCTCATGCACCAAAACTCCAGGCAGGATATGCTTTGATTGAAACAAAATACAATAAAGTWTTATTTTTTWATTTTTTTAACACCATGTACTCTAATTCACTCATAAAACAGTAATTCAAGAAGATCTAAATGCATATTCCCATGAAACTAATTAAGGTCAATCAAATGATTGGCATGGAGATGCAGTTTGGACGTTTCATCAGTAAAACCTGAAGAATGATCATTCGTGATTGACAGTGAGGATGGCTATTTTGAAATTAGGTAACATATGCCTAACTTGGTGTTTGAGGGTTTTAAAAATGTAAAATGTTCTTTAGACAATATGTGTGGGTATAGGCAGACGTTGCAATTGGAGAATGCATTTTATGCATATTCAACTYGCTACATCTGTTGGTACAAACTTTGATTGAGGAAATTATGACGTGTTTGAAAAAATCTTTTTCCAAGGTAGAGCACCTGGATGATAGCTCAGCAGGAACTCTGAGACATATAGACAAGGGGTTAAGTCATGGGCCTACTAATAAGACTTTTTTTTCCTTTGTAACCACACTAGCTGCACATTGATGTTTAAATAATTAGTTTTATTTAGTATTTTACATGAAAGCTTTTGTCCTATGTATAYGTAATGCTGTAGATTCATATTGTTTTGTAAAATAGTAAACTTGGGATGCAGAATGTAAAATCCAGTATGAGTATTAGATTTCAAAGCCTTCAACTAACCGCGAATCCAAAAAAATAGGAACGCAAGGCTTTATTGTTGTTTTTTTWWWATARATTTTTGGTGATCAGAAAGGAATGGCTTTGAGATTCGTGACCACTGGTCTAGCTAGTTCTGCTGACCGACCAGCATGGTGTAGGTGTTCTTCCATGGTTGGTGCTGACACAAGGATGTRGTCCATGAAGCACACAACATTGTCTATACTGTTCAAGATCTGATCCATTGTATGTTGGAATATCACTGGAGCTGTCGAGATCCCATAGGCCAAGTGATTGAATCTGAATAGCCCCTTGTGTGTATTGATGGTCAGATACTGTTCTGACTCTGGATCCAGCTTCAGTTGCTGATAGGCAAACGACAGGTCCAGCTTACTGAAAACCTTCCCACCGACTAGAGTGGCAAACAGATCTTAAGCATTCAGCAGTGTATATTCCTCTGGTAGTATGCAGCGATTGACTGTGACCCCTCCACTTCCGTGACTATCTCATTCTTCTGTAGGCGCTCCAGTTCTTTCTCTACTGGTAGAGCATGTGGTTTGTGAAAGATAGGCTCGGTTCCTTCTTGCACTCTGACTTTTGATGTGAAGTTTCGTATCTCGCAATAGCCATCTTTGAAAAGTTATTTGTGTTTCTCCAGCATGTTTGAGTGAAGCCTGACTGACTGGTTTGTAATTTCTCAGACTGTTTCCGCAGTTCAGCTTGATTTTCTTCTCTTCTTTGACAATGATAAGTGGTAGCGTCCACTCCTTCCCCCTATACCGGACTGCAGTGGAGGCTGCTGAGGGGAGGACGGCTCATAATAATGGCTGGAACGGAGCAAATTAAATGGCATCAAACACATGGAATCCATCTGTTTAATGTATTTGATAGCATTCCACTCCAGCCATTACCATTAGCCCATTTTCCCCAGTTAAGGTGCCACCAACCTCCTGTGCTGGATTGGTACCTGGATCTGTCCTAACACAGGAATAGTGTCAACAGTGTATGATGAAAGGTGGGTGGATGTTGCTGAAGAGGGCATTATTTTTCTTCGTAGATTCGCTCTGGAACAAGTGATACAGAAGCTCTGATGTCCAAATGCATGTTTACTGGTTTTCCAGATAACTCCATGTTGAGGTAGATTCCATCTTTCCATTGTTGTGCCGTGTACATTGTGAACAGTTCCAGTACTGTTTCAACTGTACCTTCCTCTTCTTGTGTTGTGTGTGACACATTGTGAGCTCTTGCTGTGCATTTGAGTTCCACATACTGTCACATCTTCTCCTGCTCCTCCCCCCCGGCGTACAACGTCGCCAAAATACTAACCACCGATCCTGGGATTCATCATTACGCACACCTGGAACTCATTATTACGGGCACCTGTTAAWCATTATGATTCACACATGGACTTCATTACCTTCATCATTTCCGCCCCTTTATATGTCACTCCCTTGTGTTTTCTCACCAGTTGGTATTGTTCTTGTTTACCGGCGTATAGCCTTATTGTAACGGTTTTCTTCGTCCTCCTCTGACGAGGAGTAAGAAATGTCGGACCAATGCGCAGCGTGGTATGTGTCCATAATATATTTTAATAATACAAACGAACACAGAAACAAAACAATAAACAATACGTGAAATACAAACCGAAACAGTTCCGTGTGGGACAAACACTGACACGGAAAATAACCACCCACGAAACCCAGGTGAAAAAAGGCTACCTAAGTATGATTCTCAATCAGAGACAACTAARGACACCTGCCTCTGATTGAGAATCATACCAGGCCAAACGAAAAAACCAACATAGAAAAACGAACATAGATAACCCACCCAACTCACGCCCTGACCATACTAAAACAAAGAAATAACAAAAGAACTAAGGTCAGAACGTGACACTTATGGAATTGTCTCGTTACTGGTTTTGTTTTATTAAACYTTTCASCTGCACCTGCTTCCCGACTCACAGCTCCGTTATTACACATACTCTCTGTAAATGTCCAACTTTCCACAGTTGTGACACGAATCAACATGTACCGTGGTGATTTATATCCTTCACATCTGTAGTAACTTGAATTTGTCATTTGTGATGTGGGCTGCTGTTTTTTTGTGTAGCCTTGAYTGAGAAAAGTGTGACTTGTGAGTGTTTTCCTCCACGTGTGTCACTGACTTTGTAAACTCCTTTCTAAAGTTCTGTCAGTATCTCCCCAGGAGAGGTGTTTTTGGAGTCAGGCGCAGGAGAGCAAGAATTTCAAGAAGGGCGTTTTATTTACTGGTCCACCAACAACACAGGTACAGGACCACAAAAGCAGCCACTAGAAAACAGGAACTCAATCTAATCGAAAACGGAGGAACACACTCCTCTGACTAAACTAACGTGCGGGAAAAACAGTCCCGTGAAATAAACCTGCTTAACAGGGAAAAACGCAACCCAAGCCAACGACAGTAACACAAACAATCCCGCACAAAACCTAGCGGGTAGGGCGAGATTAACCTCTCTGGGATATGTGGGACGGTAGCGTCCCACCTGGCCAACATCCAGTGAAAATGCAGAMCGCCAAATTCAAATAAATTACAATAAAAATTCTACTTTCATGAAATCACACATTCAATATACCAAATTAAAGCTACACTTGTTGTGAATCCAGCCAACGTGTCAGATTTCAAAAATGCTTTACGGCGAAAGCAAKCAATGCTATTATCTGAGGATAGCACCTCAGCTAACAATCACAGACCATCATATTTCAACCCTCCRGGCGRGACACAAAACACAGAAATAAAGATATAATTCATGCCTTACCTTTGACAAGCTTCTTCTGTTGGCACTCCAATATGTCCCATAAACATCACAAATGGTCCTTTGTTCGATTAATTCCATCGATATATATCCAAAATGCCKATTTATTTGGCGCYTTTGATCCAGAAAAACACCGGTTCCAACTTGCACAACGTGACAAGAAAATATCTCAAATTTTACCTGTAAGCTTTGTCCAAACATTTCAAACTACTTTTGTAATKCAACTTTAGGTATTTTTTWACGTAAATAATRGATAAAATTGAAGACGGGATGATCTGTGTTCAATTCCGGAGGAAAACAATGTGGAGCATGCTTTTGGTCACGCGCCTCTAACAAACAGTACACTTCACTGGAGCCTCATTCTGAACATGGCTACTTCTTCATTTCTCAAAGGAAAAACCTCAACCAATTTCTAAATACTGTTGACATCCAGTGGAAGCGATAGGAACTGCAGGAAGGTCCCTTAGAAATCTGGATTCCAAAAGAAAACCCATTGAAAAGAGAGAAACCTCAACAACAACAAAAATCTGAATGGTTTGTCCTCGGGGTTTTGCCTGCCAAAAGTTCTGTTATTGTCACAGACATGATTCAAACAGTTTTAGAAACTACAGAGTGTTTTCTATCCATACGAATAATAATATGCATATATTAGCATCTGGGACTGAGTAGGAGGCAGTTTACTCTGGGCACGCTTTTCATCCAAACGTGAAAATGCTGCCACCTCTCCTAGAGAAGATAAATACCCCACTGATTAGCCTAAACTAGACACAGGTGAACACAAGACAGACAAAACCAAAAAAAAGAAAAGGGATCGGTGGCAGCTAGTAGGCCGGCGACGACTACCGCCGAGCGCCGCCCGAACAGGGAGAGGAAGTCGTGACAAGTTCAGCATCTCCCGATGGCTCAATGGTATCGCTGTGGGCAAACTCAAGTCCACAGGCGATATCACAGGCTTTCTAGAAAGTCAGGTCCTTCTCTGACAGAAGCTGTRTGTCATAAGCTTCTCCTGTGAGACCACTGATGGGTTCTGACTACAAAAACTTMAAACATTGTTAATTATCAGGTATTCTATGTAGAGGTCGACCGATTATGATTTTTCAACGCCGATACCGATACCGATTATTGGAGGACCAAAAAAAGCCGATACCGATTAATCGTTTTTTGTTGTTGTAATAATGACAATTACAACAATACTGAATGAACACTTATTTTAACTTAATATACTACATCAATAAAATCAATTTAGCCTCAAATAAATTATGAAACATGTTCAATTTGGTTTAAATAATGCAAAAACAAAGTGTTGGAGAAGAAAGTAAAAGTGCAATATGTGTCATGTAAGAAAGCTAACGTTTAAGTTTCTTGCTCAGAACATGAGAACATATGAAAGCTGGTGGTTCCTTTTAACATGAGTCTTCAATATTCCCAGGTAGGAAGTTTTAGGTTGTAGTTATTATAGGAARTATAGGACTATTTCTCTTTATACGATTTGTATTTCATATACCTTTCTTATAGGCACTTTAGTATTGCCAGTGTAACAGTATAGCTTCCATCCCTCTCCTCGCCGCTACCTGGGCTCGAACCAGGAACACATCGACAGGAACAGCCACCCTCGAAGCAGCGTTACCCATGCAGAGCAAGAGGAACAACTACTCCAAGTCTCAGAGCGAGTGATGTTTGAAACGCTATTAGCGCGCACCACGCTAACTAGCTAGCCATTTCACATTGGTTACACCAGCCTAATCTCGGGAGTTGATAGGCTTGAAGTCATAAACAGCGCAATSCTTGAAGCATTGCGAAGAACTGCTGGCAAAACGCACGAAAGTGCTGTTTGAATGAATGCTTACGAGCCTGCTGGTGCCTACCATTGCTCAGTCAGACTGCTCTATCAAACCACTGACAACACTGCTACTCCTACTGCTCTCGCCTCGTCTGCCCACGTGTTCTCGCACACCCCGAGAGCTTCTGGTCAGCGGGGCGGTGGCACTGGGATCCTCATCTCTCCCAAGTGGACATTCTCTCTTTCTCCCCTGACCCATCTGTCTATCGCCTCCTTTGAATTCCATGCTGTCACAGTTACCAGCCCTTTCAAGCTTAACATCCTTATCATTTATCGCCCTCCAGGT
>NC_036858.1:21011508-21014836 GCF_002910315.2 Salvelinus sp. IW2-2015
ATATGACCGTAGCTCAGAGACTTCGCCCAGATTTTCTCAACTTGGAACTTTAGTTAATCGCAATGTTGCTATACGCACTTGGCTAACCGGGTCTAATATTACATTTACATTTAACATTTAATCATTTAGCAGGACAGGCTCTTATCCCAGAAGCGCACAAAGTCATTCACCTTATGAAATCCAGTGAACAAACCACTTTACAATAGTCGCATCAAACTCTTTAGGGGAGGGGTGGGGTTAGGAGGAACTTTATCCTAGTATCCCTTAAGAGGTGGGGACTACTCGTCATGGTGGAAAAAACTCCCTCACGACGCCAGGTCAGCGGAGTCAATCACCACCTCTTCCGGAGACACACTGAAACCACCTCTTTAGGAATACCTAGGATAAAGTAATCCTCCTAACCCACCTCCCCTTTAAAAGAGTTAGATGCACTATTGTAAAGTGGTTGTTCCACTGGATTTTCATAAGGTGAAATGCACAAATTTGTAAGTCGCTCTGGATTAAGAGCGTCTGCTAAATGACTTAAATGTAAATGTAAATGTAAATCATAGACTTAATTATAACATAATAACAACAGAAATACGAGTCTTAGGTCATTAATTGGTCGAATCGGAAACTATCATCTCGAAAACAAAACGTTTATTCTTTCAGTGAAATACGGAACCGTTCCGTATTTTATCTAACGGGTGGCATCCATAAGTCTAAATATTCCTGTTACATTGCACAACCTTCAATGTTATGTCATAATATTAACATTCTGGCAAATTAGTTCGAAATGAGCCAGGCGGCCCAAACTGTTGCATATAGCCTGACTCTGGTGCAATGAACGCAAGAGAAGTGACACAATTTCACCTGGTTAATATTGCCTGCTAACCTGGATTTCTTTTAGCTAAATATGCAGGTTTAAAAATATATACTTTCGGTGTTATTGATTGCATTGATGTTTATGGTTAGGTACACGTTGGAGCAACGACGTCCTTTTTTCGCGAATGCGCACAACATGGATTATATGCAACGCAGGACACGCTAGATAAACTAGTAATATCATCAACCATGTTGTATTATACTAGTGATTATGATTGATTGTTATAAGATAATTAATGCTAGCTAGCAACTTACCTTGGCTTCTTACTGCATTGCGTAACAGGCGGGCTCCTCGTGAGGCAGGTGGTTAGAGCATTGGACTACTTAACCGTAAGGTTGCAAGATTGAATCCCTGAGCTGACAAGGTAAAAATCTGTCGTTCTGCCCCTGAACAAGGCAGTTAACCCACCGTTCCTAGGCCGTCATTGAAATAAGAATGTGTTCTTAACTGACTTGCCTAGTTAAATAAAGGTGTATATATAAAAATCGGCTCCAAAATCGGCGTCCAAAATTACCAATTTCCGATGGTTTATGAAAACTTTAAATCGGCCCTAATTAATACGGCCATTCCAACATTAATTAATTGGTCGACCTCTAATTCTATGGAATTATTGAGTGACAGTCTGGTTTCTAAACCATAAGTTAATGGTTATCTATAGGGGGAATGTATATGGTGGAGGCAATTAATCTTGGAATGTATTGAGTAAAGGAAGGGCAATCACATAGTTGCAGGCACTGATAAGGGTGGAGAGATGTMGTTTAGTGAAGAATGGGGGCTAAGGTCAGGTCACATTAAGGGAGAAGGAACAGTTTATTGCCCGCATCACTTAACCTGCCTAGCAATAAAGATGTAATGTTTAAAGAGATGGAGGATACTCCACACAAATTRGGGTATATATACTTGGTTTGAGCTTTACTAATCGTCTGTGAGTTTTACACGGTTCATTTAGAACCTAACAGTTGGCACTGCAAGCAGAGTTCACCATGATTTACAGTCGCACTAGAGAGTCCAAATCAGTGAACAGGAACAAGGTKGGAATACAATGCCTTGCAAAAGTATTCATCCTCCTTGGCGTTTTTTCTGTTTTGTTGCATTACGACCTGTAATTATTATTATTTTTTTATTCATGTAATGGACATACACAAAATAGCCCAAATTGGTGAAGTGAAATGAAAAAAATAACATGGTTAAAAAATAAAAACCGGAAAAGTGGTGCGTGCATATGTATTCACCCCCTTTGCTATGAAGCCCCGAAATAAGATCTGGTGCAACCAATTACCTTCAGAAGTAACATAATTAGTTAAATAAAGTCCACCTGTGTGTCACATGATCTGTCACATGATCGCAGTATATATACACCTGTTCTGAAAGGCCCCAGTCTGCAACACCCCTAAGCAAGGGYCACCATGAAGTCCATGGAGCTCTCCAAACAGGTCAGGGACAAAGTTGTGAAGAAGTACAGATCAGGGTTGGGTTATAAAATAATATCCAGAACTTTGAACATCCCACGGAGCGCCATTAAATTCCTGATTAAAAAATGGAAAGAATATGGCACCACAACAAACCTGCCAAGAGGGGGCCGCGCCACCAAAACTCATGGACCAGACAAGGAGGGCATTAATCAGAGAGGCAACAAAGAGACTAAAGATAACCCTGAAGGAGCTATCTGTCCATAAGACCACTTTAAGCCGTACACTCCACAGAGCTGGGCTTTACGGAAGAGTGGCCAGAAAAAAGCCATTGCTTAAAGAAAAAAATAAGGTAAACACGTGTGGTGTTCGCCAAAAGGCATGTGGGAGACTCCCATTGCTTTTTGGCCATCAAGAAAAACGCTATGTCTGGCGCAACCCAAACACCTCTCATCACCCAGTTTTTCATCAGCAGGGACTGGGAATACTGGCGCTAAATACAGGGAAATTCTTGAGGGAAACGTGTTTCAGTCTTCCAGAGATTTGAGACTGGGAAGGAGGTTCACCTCCAGCAGGACAATGACCCTAAGCATACTGCTAAAGCAAACACTCGAGTGGTTTAAGGTGAAAACATTTAAATGTCTTGGAATGGCCTAGTCAAAGCCCAGACCTTAAAGGATTGAAGCCTGTTATCAAAATGGTTATTGCGGGGTAGTGGACCAGCATTCTCACTGGGATGAAATTGTATAAGTAGCGTTGAGAGTGAATCTAATTCCATTTACTCCCAGCTGTACAATGCTGCCACAGTGAAAGTCACTAACCGTTGTTTCAATGGCCAAGGTAAGACAAAGAAACAGAGAGGAAAGGGTAGCGAACCTGTGCTAAGGCATAGGGGGTTAGCTCTGTGTTTTAGAGTGTGGGCTATCGGTCATTGGAAGAATAAGTGTAAGGTGGTAATGGATCCTGCGCATTCAGAGGGGATGCTGCGATGCAAGCATTTGCATCTTTGTTCAAACACAGTAACAAACACTCTTGAAAGCAGCGGAGCAAGAAA
>NC_036858.1:21019691-21025397 GCF_002910315.2 Salvelinus sp. IW2-2015
ATTGCTTTTTGGCCATCAAGAAAAACGCTATGTCTGGCGCAAACCCAACACCTCTCATCACCCAGTTTTTCATCAGCAGGGACTGGGAATACTGGCGCTAAATACAGGGAAATTCTTGAGGGAAACGTGTTTCAGTCTTCCAGAGATTTGAGACTGGGAAGGAGGTTCACCTTCCAGCAGGACAATGACCCTAAGCATACTGCTAAAGCAACACTCGAGTGGTTTAAGGGGAAACATTTAAATGTCTTGGAATGGCCTAGTCAAAGCCTAGACCTTAATCCAATTGAGAATCTGTGGTATGACTTAAAGATTGCTGTACACCAGCGGAACTCATCCAAATTGAAGGAGCTGGAGCAGTTTTGCCTTGAAGAATGGACAAATGGCTAGATGTGACAAGCTTATTGAGACATACCCCAAGAGACTTGCAGCTGTAATTGCTGCAAAAGGTGGGTCTACAAAGTATTGACTTTGTGGGGGTGAATAGTTATGCAAGCTACATTTTTCAGTTTTTTTAAACTTATTTTTTGTTCGTTTCACAATTGAAGATTCACATATTTTACAAGTGTTAAGCATGTTGTGTAAATCAAATGATACAAACCCCCCAAAAATCTATTTTAATTCCAGTTTGTAAGGCAACAAAATAGGAAAAATGCCAAGGGGGTGAATATTTTCGCAAGCCACTGTAGTTCCTACACCTGTTATCACTCAATCTGACATCTTGGGGAGATGAAAGTCGTAGGCTGAATCAATTATAGGACACAGACCTAGAAATCCTGAGCTTATTCAGTAGTCCCATTGTATTATGACTGGTCGTAGCTTTAGAGAGAGGGTAAGTCCCGTGCAGGATCATTCGTGTGGAGGGTAAGTCTCGTAAAGAGAGGTTAAGTCCCGAGCAGGATAGTTCCTGTGGAGGGTAAATCTCATAGAGAGGGGGTAAATCCTGAACAGGGTGGTCCTGTGGAGGGTAAATCCCTAGTGTAGTAGTTTATCAGCCAGACCCGTAAGGAGGGTGAAAGTCTCAGCCACAGTGGCTGTGAGTCAGTATAGTGTGTGTGGATGGATATAGTGTCATGCTTGGGTACTAGGATAAAAGGTTGCCTATAAGTTCTGGAGGAGAGCCTCATCCATGGTTAGAAAATAAAAAAGATTTTCAAATGTTGTTTGAAAATGATTCGAGTATATTAGCAGAAGCAATAAGGAGAGAGGTTGGTTTATGCCCTATTGCGGCGGGAAACCGTAACAGATTATGTGGAAATAAGAAGACAACTGTGAATAATTTTGGTAATGTCTGTTGTCAACAACAGTGATATTTTAGGCGTAACACTGGAATAAGACATAAGGGAATCCCTATTCTCCAGTAATACATTTGCAATAGTATGGGTTCTAATACAAGGTATTAAGTGCTGTGACTAATTAATAGGCACAAATCCCATAACTTTTTTTTTTTATCTCATTTTTTCACCCCTTTTTTCTCCCCAATTTCGTGGTATCCAATTGGTAGTAGTTACAGTCTTGTCTCATCGCTGCAACTCCCGTACGGACTCGGGAGAGGCGAAGGTCGAGAGCCATGCGTCCTCCAAAACACAACCCAACCAAGCCGCACTGCTTCTTGACACAATGCCCATCCAACCCGGAAGCCAGCCGCACCAATGTGTCGGAGGAAACACCGTACACCTGGCGACCTGGTCAGCGAGCACTGCGCCCAGCCCGCCACAGGAGTCGCTAGTGCGCGATGAGACAAGGATATCCCTGCCGCCCAATTCCTCCCTAACCAGGACGACACTGGGCCAATTGTGCGCCACCCCATGGGCCTCCCAGTCGCGGCCGGCTGCGACAGAGCCTGGACTCAAACCCAGAATCTCTAGTGGCACAGCTAGCACTGCGATGCAGTGCCTTAGACCACTGCGCCACTCAGGAGGCCAAAACACCAGCGTTTTGATATCAACATTCTATCAACAAAAAAGACAAACCAATAAACCCGAAATTAGTATATGTACTCAGCTACAAAAAGACTGAGTACGTGAGTACATTGATAGAATTTGTATGTCTGCTTTGATGGCAGGATTGAAGCCTGTTATCAAAATGGTTATTGCGGGAGTAGTGGACCAGCATTCTCACTGGGATGAAATTGTATAAGTAGCGTTGAGAGTGGAATCTAATTCCATTTACTCCGCAGCTGTACAATGCTGCCACAGTGAAAGTCACTAACCGTTGTTTCAATGGCCAAGGTAAGACAAAGAAACAGAGAGGAAAGGGTAGCGAACCTGTGCTAAGGCATAGGGGGTTAGCTCTGTGTTTTAGATGTGGGGCTATCGGTCATTGGAAGAATAAGTGTAAGGTGGTAATGGATCCTGCTGCATTCAGAGGGGATGCTGCGATGCAAGCATTTGCATCTTTGTTCAAACACCAGTAACAAACACTCTTGAAAGCAGCGGAGCAAGAAACTTTTACATAGCAGTGTATGGTCTCGGTTCGATCGATAGTGGTTCATAGAGATTACAGTTTCTATGTGAAGGGAGATGTAYGAGGCCACATCTCAAACAACTTTTTAATAGATCCCTGGGATCAAATATTGTGGATTCCTTATGATGAGAAATTGGCTAAATATGTGACAGGAAAAGTATCACATTTAGCGGGGTAACGGGCACAATCTAAGGCGAAACAGCTATTAACTATGTCGTTGAACATTGGTCCAGTAACGATACCAGGATAACTTTACATAGGAGGAAATGGAGCCGTTTTTGAGGTTGGATAATCCATGCTAGAATCTAAAACAATGGGGTAAAACAATGGGGTAATAAATGTAAATTACCAGTCCAAATARTCCTTGCAAACTCAGAAAACATTGGMMTTTTTTTAATCTRGTGAGACTTTTTATTTTGTTTTATGATGAAATAGATTTACATTTTATGTCGTCTTATTATGAAATAGATTTATAGAATGGATGAATGGGAGGAGGAGTCACGAGGAATTAGATTGGAGTTAATAGTGTAAGTAATTGTTAGTAGAGTTTTTAAAGAATCAATCTGTCAAGCGACAGCATTGGGGTTACCAAACCTAAAATTAACTTTTAAAATTTTTGTTCATGAACATGAAGGGCATTGTGGTGCGGTGGTTATGGAAAATCATGGAGAAAAGAGAGACAAGTGAATCGTTAGACTCAGTGGCGAAACATTTTGCCGTGTCTAAAGGTAGTAACAATACATGCTAAATAAAGAATACATAAACAATGGAGTGATTGGAGGGAGGACAGTGGATTTATCATTATCATGTTTGGTTTGTAATTAAAACTTATAGGTTGCTGATTAAGATGTAGCATAGCGAATGCTAAAGAAATGTACACATTCTTTTCCAGGAGAGGAAGGGGTTTTAATAACTCTTTGGAATGTTCCCGGGACTGTAGTCTTGGGGAGAGCAGTTAGTGGAAGTCAGCAGTTTTATAAGTATAAAGGTATCCGGATTAGGCCGTAAAAGGAGCTCCCAGATACAGTATGTAAGGCCTGGTCGTATGTGTTTTCGACCTGCGGTTTACCACACACATACCAGCATGCACACACAACTCACCAGTTATGAATATTTGTTATTGGTGTTAATACCGTGTTTGATTTAGTGTGTGGGGTCTTTTCAATCAAAAAMAATTATGGAAATGTTTGACATTGTTTTAAATGGTTTCTGAAGGACAGGGAAGGGAAATAATTCATGGTGTTGAATGACCTGTTGCTGGTGAGTTGCTTTTACAGTGCCACTGACACGGCCCCCTACCAAAACCTGCGGGCTCTCCTTCACTGCAGCCGAGGTGAGTAAAACATTTAAACGTGTTAACCCTCGCAAGGCTGCAGGCCCAGACGGCATTCCAGCCGCGTCCTCAGAGCATGCGCAGACCAGCTGCTGGGTGTGTTTACGGACATATTCAATCAATCCTTATCCCAGTCTGCTGTTCCCACATGCTTCAAGAGGGCCACCATTGTTCCTGTTCCCAAGAAAGCTAAGGTAACTGAGGCTAAACGACTACCGCCCCGTAGCACTCACTTCCGTCATCATGAAGTGCTTTGAGAGACTAGTCAAGGACCATATCACCTCCACCCTACCGGACACCCTAGACCCATCCAATTTGCTTACCGACCCAATAGGTCACAGACGACGCATCGCAACCACACTGCACACTGCCCTAACCCATCTGGACAAGAGGAATACCCATGTGAGAATGCTGTTCATCGATTACAGCTCAGCATTTAACACCATTGTACCCTCCAAACTCGTCATCAAGCTCGAGACCCTGGGTCTCGACCCCGCCCTGTGCAACTGGGTCCTGGACTTCCTGACGGGCCGCCCCCAGGTGGTGAGGGTAGGTAACAACATCTCCACCCCGCTGATCCTCAACACTGGGGCCCCACAAGGGTGCGTTCTGAGCCCTCTCCTGTACTCCCTGTTCACCCACGACTGCGTGGCCATGCACGCCTCCAACTCAATCATCAAGTTTGCGGATGACACTACAGTGGTAGGCTTGATTACCAACAACGACGAGACGGCCTACAGGGAGGAGGTGAGGGCCCTCGGAGTGTGGTGTCAGGAAAATAACCTCACACTCAACGTCAAACAAAACAAAGGAGATGATTGTGGACTTCAGGAAACAGCAGAGGGAGCACCCCCCTATCCACATCGACGGGTCAGTAGTGGAGAAGGTGGAAAGTTTTTAAGTTCCTCGGTGTACAACATCACGGACAAACTGAATTGGTCCACCCACACAGACAGCGTTGTGAAGAAGGCGCAGCAGCGCCTCTTCAACCTCAGGAGGCTGAAGAAATTCGGCTTGTCACCAAAAGCACTCACAAACTTCTACAGATGCACAATCGAGAGCATCCTGTCGGGCTGTATCACCGCCTGGTACGGCAACTGCTCCGCCCACAACCGTAAGGCTCTCCAGAGGGTAGTGAGGTCTGCAGAACGCATCACCAGGGCAAACTACCTGCCTCCAGGACACCTACACCACCCGATGTCACAGGAAGGCCATAAGATCATCAAGGACAACAACCACCCAAGCCACTGCCTGTTTCACCCCGCTATCATCCAGAAGGCGAGGTCAGTACAGGTGCATCAAAGCAGGGACCGAGAGACTGAAAAACAGCTTCTATCTCAAGGCCATCAGACTGTTAAACAGCCACCACTAACATTTAGCGGCCGCTGCCAACATACTGACTCAACTCCAGCCACTTTAAAAATGGGAATTGATGGAAATTATGTAAAAATGTACCACTAGCCACTTTAAACAATGCCACTTAAATCAATGTTACATACCCTACATTACCCATCTCATATGTATATACTGTACTCTATATCATCTACTGCATCTGCCATCTTTATGTAATACATGTACCACTAGCCACTTTAAAACTATGCCACTTTATGTTTACATACCCTACAGTACTCATCTCATATGTATATACCGTACTCTATACCAATCTACTGCATCTGCCATGCCGTTCTGTACCACCACTCATTCATATATCTTTATGTACATATTCTTTATCCCTTTACACTTGTGTGTGTGTGTAAGGTAGTAGTTGTGGAATTGTTTAGGTTAGATTACTGTTGGTTATTACTGCATTGTCGAACTAGAGCAAAGCATTTCGCTACACTCGCATTAACATCTGCTAACCATGTGTATGTGACGAATAAAATTTGATTTGATTTGATTTGATTTGATTT